>NW_027316190.1:142500-265000 GCF_026437365.1 Eucyclogobius newberryi | reverse complement strand
CATAGTAGTAGTAGTAGTAGTAGTAGTAGTAGTAGTAGTAGTAGTTACCTGGGGGTTGTCCATGTACCACAGTACTTTTCCTTGCCCCAGGTCCAGGAGAAAGTATCGTCTGTAGAAGCGTCCACTCTGCTCCTGCTCCTCGATGTCCAGGAAGCCACAGATCCGGTTCTGACGATCCACGTACGGCATCGTGAGGCTGGAGAGACCCCGCCTGGGGCCCCGCGCTGGAGGGACACGTTACAGGTAAATGTGTGTGGGGCCGAAGCCTGGGGCCCCGCGCTGGAGGGACACGTTACAGGTAAATGTGTGTGGGGCCGAAGCCTGGGGCCCCGCGCTGGAGGGACACGTTACAGGTAAATGTGTGTGGGGCCGAAGCCTGGGGCCCCGCGCTGGAGGGACACGTTACAGGTAAATGTGTGTGGGGCCGAAGCCTGGGGCCCCGCGCTGGAGGGACACGTTACAGGTAAATGTGTGTGGGACATAAGCCTGGGGCCCCGCGCTGGAGGGACACGTTACAGGTAAATGTGTGTGGGGCCGAAGCCTGGGGCCCCGCGCTGGAGGGACACGTTACAGGTAAATGTGTTTGGGGCCTAAGCCTGGGGCCCCGCGCTGGAGGGACACGTTACAGGTAAATGTGTGTGGGGCCTAAGCCTGGGGCCCCGCGCTGGAGGGACACGTTACAGGTAAATGTGTGTGGGGCCTAAGCCTGGGGCCCCGCACTGGAGGGACACGTTACAGGTAAATGTGTGTGGGGCCGAAGCCTGGGGCCCCGCGCTGGAGGGACACGTTACAGGTAAATGTGTGTGGGGCCTAAGCCTGGGGCCCCGCGCTGGAGGGACACGTTACAGGTAAATGTGTGTGGGGCCGAAGCCTGGGGCCCCGCGCTGGAGGGACACGTTACAGGTAAATGTGTGTGGGGCCGAAGCCTGGGGCCCCGCGCTGGAGGGACACGTTACAGGTAAATGTGTGTGGGGCCGAAGCCTGGGGCCCCGCGCTGGAGGGACACGTTACAGGTAAATGTGTGTGGGGCCGAAGCCTGGGGCCCCGCGCTGGAAGGACACGTTACAGGTAAATGTGTGTGGGGCCGAAGCCTGGGGCCCCGCGCTGGAGGGACACGTTACAGGTAAATGTGTGTGGGGCCGAAGCCTGGGGCCCCGCGCTGGAGGGACACGTTACAGGTAAATGTGTGTGGGACATAAGCCTGGGGCCCCGCGCTGGAGGGACACGTTACAGGTAAATGTGTTTGGGGCCTAAGCTGTCGTGACTTTAGTTTATTTGTAAACCATAAAGCTGACCTCTGACCCTGAGAGATCTGACCTCTGACCCTGAGAGATCTGACCTCTGACCCTGAGAGATCTGACCTCTGACCGCTCTCATCTCAGTTCAGACCACTCTGGACTTTAAGTGAAATCATAACGTTTATGTTTCTCCCTGTGAACCATGACCCTAATGACCCTAATGACCCTCATGACCCTCATGACCCTAATGACCCTAAACTGGGTCATACATTTCAGTGCTTAAACACATGATTAAACCAGGAGAATGATTGCACTGAAAGCATTATAAAGCCTGAAAACACACATTATTATTACATTATTACATTATTATATTCAATCACAGTGATTACACTCAAATCATGCTGGAAGCCGTTAGTTACCATAGTTACACCTTTATTTGTTTAAAAGCCTTAGTGTACAATCGAAATAAAAGTCAATCTTATACAACATAAAAGTGTCATAAAACTTTCTGCCTGCGCGTCTCCATGGCGACGGTGGAATGTCCCATGGAGACAGACGAAGCAAAGCGATTCATAATAATACAATGTTCGTGTCATAATCTATTAAAACATTTAAACTAAATCTACAGTGACGTCACTCGCGTGGATTTGTCGCAGTTTAACGACTTTAATCCCGGTTTGTCCGGTCAAACTTCAGCTTCCGTCACAACTCGTCTCAGAGCCTTAAATGTGAGAAACGTCCATGTTTGTGGCGCTATTGACATGCTAAGAGCTAACTTAGCATGTTAGCTTCGCGTAAACAACACAAAACCATCTCTTTTTGACCGTCTTCCCGCATTTGCGCCAGTTTCACGCGTGAATCGGCCGGACACGGTTCACGTTCCTTTTCGCAGCGCTAAACTTGACACTTTTGCGACGTTTGAAGCGGATTGTGCGTGTTTTTTCGCGTCGGGCCGGTTCGGAGACGCTCGCGCGCGAGGTTCGGCGGCGTTCGGCTGTTGTCGGAGCTCGTACTCACTCGGTTCGGCTCCGTTCGGCTCAGTTCGGCTCCGTTCGGCTCCGGACGCTGCTGCTGCTGTTCGGAGCGTGGAAAAGGAAAGTCGAGTCGTGAACGTGACGCGCGCGAGCGACTTCCGCTGCAGCCCCGCGGCAGTAAAAGCGCGCGCGTGGGCGAGACCGGGAAGTCTGCCAAAAGAAAGGCGGTTTTGTGTCACGAGTTTAACCACTTTTATCACAAGGATCGTAGAGTCAGGGTTATAACTCCACTCGTATATTTACTGAGCTATAATCACTTAAATTACCACAATTATGAATCAGATTTTACTAAATATTTTTGTCTGCGGTATTTGGCCATTTTTCTAAATAATTATAATAATTATTATATTATAATTGTACTTCTTGGTTGGACATTAGCAGCCAATACATGCGTTCTCACTTCCGGCAAATTACCAGTACATTCGGGAACTTGTACCCGCCGCCATTTTGACCGGGTGACGCTTGCAACAGCTGGACAGCACGTCATTTTCTACGTCATACTGAGCGCTGCATAGTACTTTACAACCGCACGGCTACTATATTCACCAAAATGCCAAAATACTGCGTTGTTTTTGGATGCAATGTTCGCGTATTGGATAGTCAGAAACTTAGATTGCAGGGTGAAAATTCCAGAGCTTTCAATCAAAATAGTCGTAGATACTGGGCCAATCCACATCAGGCCAGTCGGGCTGTTCTCCCACAAACCCCGCAGCATTCTGTAGGGACATTCCGCTGGTGTCAGACCAAGGAATGACAGCTTTGTCATGTACCTTTTTCTGCCGTCATTGTCTAAAGAATTATATTATTCGTAGCTCATTATGCCGCGCTCAGTATGACGTAGAAAATGACGTGCTGTCCAGCTGTTGCAAGCGTCATGCGGTCAAAATGGCGGCGGGTACAAGTTCCCGGATGTACTGGTAATTTTCCGGAAGTGAGAACTCATGTATTGGCACGTTGGTGTTTAGCTCCGCCTCGTCTGGGTGACGGAGGCGGAGCTAACAGTCTGCGGTAAAGATGAAGCGCAACTTCCGGTTGAGGACATTTTTCTTTGTGTTGTTTTTGTGAAATAAACAGATTGTGAACAAACGAAACATGTTTATTACTGATTTTAACTAATTTCTTCATTAAATACATTTTGAGATGGACTTTTAATAAAATGACATTCACATATTTAATGTTTTGCTGATAAAATATATTACTAATCAGACTGTCATGGATAAAAGTGCCAAACAAAATATACGTTCTAAAATAAATCCCTCGGATACATTTTGTTCATCATTTTGAGATTTTGTTTTGAAAAGTACAGGAAAAACTTTGATCTTTAACCTGTTGTTAACCTGTTTTAATCCCTTTTAAGGGCGTTAGTGACACGATCATTAAGTAAACAGCTTTGTACATATTTGTTATTACATTTGTACGACGCCAAAATGAAGATAATCCAGAGGTCGAAGGTCACAGAAAATGTAAACAACAGAGGACGTTTCAGTCGAGTTCAGACCGACGCCCGTCCACACCCGTCTTATCGACACCGCGCCCAATGTGACACAGGTAGAGGTGATTCTACAGCCATTACCATAGCAACCAGACTTTAAACAAGAGCCAGACGCCACGTAAACGACACGACAGTTCTGATCTGACACAATAAGACCATAAAACACCTTTATTTAGTCCAACGACGGTTTAAACTGTCTCTGTCGCACACTGATGACATCACAGAGGGATTCAGCTCCACTTCCTGTCATTTTAAACTTATCAAAATGTCTTCACAAACTGCAACTTAACAGAAGTAAAACTGTGATAAACATGTACCACAGATGCCATCCCACCAGCCGTTAAAGGCACAGGACTAAACCAGGTCTAAAACTGGCCTCATTTCTTGGACTTGACGTAGGCGTAGCATTAGCAGTAGCAGTAGCAGTAAGGCCGAGCTCAGCCCCTCAGCGTCTCCCGTGCAGCCGGGACTAGACCAGGAACAGAATAGGGACCATTTTGTGACAGTTCGGAGGGGACAAGGCGCTAAACGCCGAACCTCAGAGCGCCGTGAGCTTCACGTCTATAATAGGTTTTCTCCCCTCAGCGATCACACGCCCGCTGAACACACGAGAGAAACTCTTGTAATCGGGAGTTCTATTGTTAGAGACGTGAAGCTGCCAGCTGCTAGCGTTAGGTGTTACCCGGGGGCCAGAATGGGTGACATCGAAGGAAACCTTAGGATCTTAAAGCGGAGCAGGACCCGTTTCCGGCGAGTCGTGATTCACGCAGGCGGTAACGACGCCCGGCGGAGACAATCAGAGGTGCTCAAAGTTCAAGTAGCCGCGGTGTGTGACCTAGCGAAGTCGATGTCGGACACTGTAATATTTTCTGGTCCCCTGCCCAATCGGATCAATGCTGAATTGTACAGCCGTCTCTCAGCATTCAACAACTGGTTATCCAGATGGTGCCCTCAAAACAACGTTGTCTTTATTGATAACTGGAGTGCGTTTTGGGGAAAGCCCGGGCTCATACGCAGGGATGGCATCCATCCGACTTCGGAGGGTACATCCCTATTAGTTCGGAATTTGACCGATAGTCTTAGTCGTGTTAAGTGACCATCTAGGGATGAGCCCCAGGTGCAGAGCAGCAGTGTAAGACGCTCCTCTGTCGCTGAACTCTCGCCCGTTCTGTTACATGTGAAGTGTTCAGATTCAAGACAGATAGAGACTGTGTGTGTCCCTCGTGTCCCTCGTGTCCCTCGTGTCTCTCGTGTCCCTCGTGTCCCTCGTACAAATAATGCCAAAAAGTCACATCTCAGAAAAAATATTTCAGGCGTCAGACCAAATAACTTAAGGGAAATAACAATCACAAATGACACAAATACACAAATGAATAAACACGTAAAATGTGGACTGCTAAACATTAGAGCAATTTCCTCCAAATCGCTCTTAGTTAATGAATTAATTAGTGACTATAACATAGATCTTCTAGCTCTAACTGAAACGTGGCTTCAACAAGACGACTACGTCAGACTAAATGAGTCCACCCCACCCAGCCATGTTAACCCCACCCACCCATGTTAACCCCACCCACCATGTTAACCCCACCCACCCATGTTAACCCCACCCACCCATGTTAACCCCACCCACCCATGTTAACTTTCAGACCTCCAGGAGCACAGGCCGAGGTGGTGGTGTGGCAGTGATCTCACACTCAAGCGACTCATGAGCCCTAAAACTAACAATGCATTTCACTCATTTGAAAGCCTTATGCTGTCAATCACATGTCCAAATATGAAAAACCAAAAAGGAGTTTTGTTCATAGTTATCTACCGACCTCCTGGTCCCTACTCAGAGTTTTTAACAGAGTTTTCTGACTTTATATCAAACTTAGTGTTAGCCTGGGATAAAATAGTTATAGTTGGAGACTTTAATATCCACGTGAACATGAGTGATGACTCTCTCAGTAATGCCTTCAGCGCCTTGTTAGACAGCATTGGTTTCACTCAGAATGTAAATAAAGCGACTCACACTCACAAGAACACTCTGGATCTTGTCCTAACGTATGGAACAGAGATTAGTGACCTCAGTGTCCTCCCTCAAAACCCTATATTGTCAGATCATTTCCTAATTACCTTTCAGTTTATTCTTAAAGATCATCCAGTCCCACAAAATAAAGTTATAATGAAAAGGACAATATCTGAAAAATCTATCTCAAAATTCAAAGAAATAATAGAGCCAATATTCAGTGACATGTCATGTGATCATGTCATGTGATCATGTCATGTGATCCTGTCATGTGATCATGTCATGTGATCATGTCATGTGATCCTGCTGAGAACAGCTTTAGTCCCAGTTTAAGTGATCAATGTGTCGACTTGACCATGAATTCTCTGAAGTCTGCTCTTGACGTTGTCGCGCCGTTAAAACAGAAGGTCATTAGGCCAAAGCGCGCCTCCCCATGGTACAACCAAGAACTGCGTTCACATAAACAAAGAGTTAGAAAGTTAGAGGGATTATTTTGCCGCTCTCACACCGAAGAATCCCTAAAAGCATGGAAAAGTTGCCTGCTGTCCTATAAGCAGGCTCTGCGTAAGGCCCAAACCAGATATTATTCAAATCTAATAGAAGTCAACAAAAGTAACACTAAATTCCTTTTCAGCGCTGTAGCTAGGCTAACAAACTGTCACAGTGCAGTAGAGCCCTCAATCCCAGCTACACTTAGCTCTGATGATTTCCTCCTATTTTTTAATAATAAAATAAAAACAATCAGAGATAAATTAGATGAAATTACCCCCGCTATTAGCCCTGAACTAGCCCAAGCTGTAAATCTAACGTCCCATATAAATCCACCTGTAAACATAGAAAGGTTCACAGCTGTTGATCAAGCAGAGATAACTTCAGCCATTATGTCCTCTAAAAGCTCAACTTGTGTCCTAGACCCCATTCCAAGCAGACTCCTCAAAGACATTCTTCCCCTAATTATAGACCCTATTCTTAATATAATAAATACTTCACTCGAAAGTGGCTATGTTCCACAGTCCTTCAAACATGCAGTCATTAAACCTCTTCTGAAAAAGCCTAATCTAGATCCCGACCTATTGGTAAACTACAGACCTATTTCAAATCTTCCCTTCGTCTCTAAAATCCTTGAAAAAGTTGTAGTAAAACAGCTTTGTCGCCACCTGCAGGACAATAACTTATTTGAAGTTTTCCAGTCAGGGTTCAGAGCCCACCACAGCACTGAAACTGCACTAGTTAAAGTCACAAATGATTTGTTATTAGCCGCTGACGATGGACTGGTCTCAATCCTGGTTCTGTTGGACCTCAGCGCAGCGTTTGACACCATCGACCACAACATTCTACTACAGAGGTTAGAATGTGATGTAGGTGTCAGAGGAACAGCCCTCAGCTGGTTTAAATCCTATCTATCTGATAGGTTCCAATTTGTTAATGTAAACCAGAGCTGCTCACCAAGCTCTAAAGTAATTTATGGTGTGCCACAGGGTTCGGTACTCGGTCCAATTCTGTTTACTCTTTATATGCTACCATTAGGCAACATTATCAGGTCACATGGCATTAACTTCCACTGCTCTGCAGACGACACTCAGCTGTATTTATCAATGAAACCTGATCAGAGCGATCAAGTAGACAGACTTAGTGCTTGTGTGAAGGAGATAAAAACCTGGATGACACTAAACTACCTGCTTCTTAACCCTGAAAAAACCGAGGTCATTGTGCTTGGCCCTAAGCATCTACGAGACGCTCTATCTGAGCAGATAGTCACACTGGACAATGTCAGTGTAGCCTCCAGTTCTACTGTAAGAAACCTTGGAGTCTTATTTGACCAGGAGCTCTCATTTAAAGCTCATATAAATCAAGCTTGTAAAACAGCCTATTTCCATTTGCGCAACAAGAGCCAAAATCAGAAGAATCCTGCCTAAAAGTGATGCCGAAAAACTTATCCATGCATTTGTAACGACTAGATTAGACTACTGTAACTCCCTGCTTGCAGCGTGTCCTAAAAGCTCCATAAAAAGCTTTCAACTGGTTCAAAATGCAGCAGCAAGATTACTAACAGGAACAAAAAGAAGAGAGCACATTACGCCAGTGCTGAAGTCTCTTCACTGGCTCCCCGTCGAGTCTAGAATCAAATTCAAAATTCTACTCTTGACCTACAAAGCCATAAATGACATGGCCCCATCCTACCTCAAAGATGCTATAGAACCATATCATCCAAACAGAGCTCTTCGCTCTCAGAATGCTGGCCTTCTGGTGGTGCCAAGAGTCTCTAAAAGTACTGTAGGAGGTAGAGCGTTTAGCTACCAAGCTCCTGTGTTATGGAATCAGCTCCCGACCCATGTTAAATATGCTGACACAGTCTCTTCATTTAAGTCCAGGCTTAAAACGTTCCTCTTCGAAATCGCTTATGGTCAGAGTAGTTAGGAACATAAAGATAAACCCACAGCTTCAGCTACGCTGCCCTAGGAGTAACTATGCTGGGGGAAGTATGACAGCTTGAGCACTATCCTCTTCTTCTTCTGACTACTTATGCTATCAAACAATATTTATTTTTTGATTCCACTTGCAAACTGTTCACCGCCTTCTTTTTCTTTCTCTCACTTCTGAGGACCTGTGGACCCAGATGCCCCTCCCCTGGTGAAGTGGTCCCTGCCCTGTGTGGACGGTCCCTCATCTGCCTGAAGAGTGGCTCCAGTTCGCCTCAGACGGTCCCTCATCTGCCTGAAGAGTGGGTCCAGCTCGCCTCCGACGGTCCCTCGTCTGCCTGAAGAGTGGGTCCAGCTCGCCTCCGACGGTCCCTCTTCTGCCTGAAGAGTGGGTCCAGCTCGACTCAGACGGTCCCTCTTCTGCCTGAAGAGTGGGTCCAGCTCGACTCAGACGGTCCCTCGTCTGCCTGAAGAGTGGGTCCAGCTCGCCTCCGACGGTCCCTCTTCTGCCTGAAGAGTGGGTCCAGCTCGACTCAGTCGGTCCCTCATCTGCCTGAAGAGTGGGTCCAGCTCGCCTCCGACGGTCCCTCTTCTGCCTGAAGAGTGGGTCCAGTTCGCCTCAGTCGGTCCCTCATCTGCCTGAAGAGTGGGTCCAGCTCGACTCAGACGGTCCCTCTTCTGCCTGAAGAGTGGGTCCAGCTCCAGTCTCCTTGTGTCCGTCTGTCCGTCTGTGAGAGTCGGATCTCTCCTTCACTGGAACTCCTCCAGGTTTCTACGCTTTTTTCCCAAAGAGGTTTTTTTTGTAGTTTTTCCTGGCCGAGAAGGAGAGTCTAAGGACAGAGGACCCTGGGACATCGTCCCTCGCCACCACAGACATTGTCCGACTCCCTCGCCACCACAGACATTGTTGATTCATTTCTCCCTGTGGCCCTCAGAGGCAACTGTTGTTGTGATTTTGGGCCTTACAAAAATAAATTGATTTGATTTGATTTGATTTGATTTGATTTGACTTGAGAGTGTGATAAATGAGGCTCAGAACCTCGTCTGCTTCTGTCAGACTCTTGTACAGTTTGGTGTGGGAGGAGCTACTTTAAGGCCTGATCTTTATGTCTCTGTGGAAGGAGCATGTCTCTGTGGGAGGAGCATGTCTGTGGGAGGAGCATGTCTCTGTGGGAGGAGCATGTCTCTGTGGGAGGAGCATGTCTCTGTGGGAGGAGCATGTCTGTGGGAGGAGCATATCTCTGTGGGAGGAGCATGTCTCTGTGGGAGGAGCATGTCTCTGTGGGAGGAGCATGTCTGTGGGAGGAGCATGTCTCTGTGGGAGGAGCATGTCTCTGTGGGAGGAGCATGTCTGTGGGAGGAGCATGTCTCTGTGGGAGGAGCATGTCTCTGTGGGAGGAGCATGTATCTGTGGGAGGAGCATGTCCCAGACAAATCTGTGGATCAAGTGGATTCAATGGAAGAAGAAAAGACTGGACACGTCAAAGGTCAAAGGTTAAATGTCCAGAGAGAAAACTGAGCAGAAAGAAAAAAACATCTGTTTCACTTTAAGAAGATTTCACAAATTGAGAATTATTAAAGAATCAGATTTATTGATATTTTGTTTGATCAAAGCCGAGACTTGAACCCAAAACCCTCTCACAGGAGGTCACCATGAACAGGATTATAATAAACATTCAGACATTTCAAAAGAACTGAAACAATAAAGAGAAGAACTTTGTACTTTCAGTCCAAAATGGAGTGAAAAGTATCCACAGTTACATTTGACTGAAGTTCAGAACTTTTCTTCTTGTTCTTAGTCACTTTGACCTCTGAAAGTCTCCACTGCAGTGAGGACCAGAGGAGCAGAGTTTGAACCTCCAGCATTTAAACCGGGACAGAAATATGGAAACAGTTTCTCTCTGAAGCAGCAGCCGCTGAAGGAGAAGAGAAGATCTGCAGAATCTGCATCATAAAAGGAGACCAGACCCTCACCATAGTCCACAAACACCCCGACCTTCTGAGGAGCTCGCTGCAGAGGCAGAAGGACAGAAGGAACTGTATAACCAATGTACTCTTTGTTTCTCAACATGATGCACCAGAATCCATTTTTAGGACTCAGATAGATCTTTCCCTTCCTGTTGATGGACTCTTGGGCCACTCCTAAATACCAGTCGGTTTAAAGTCTAAGACGCACAACTTCAGTAGGTGGTGGTAATGTAACACTTGCATACCAACAAACAAAAACAGAAGAAGAAAAAGAAGACAAAAATAGTTTTCATTCACTTTGTCATTCATTCTTTTTGTAGATAATCTTTGTTTGATTCTTAGTGTCACTTGGTTTTCCTCGACCTTGTTGTTTTTTCGGGATACGTTGTAAAAGTTGCGGTTTCCCACCATCTCTTAGAGTGGAGGAATGTTGGTGATTGGTGACTTCACCGTCAGTGACATCATCAGCTCCAGATGCAGCCCCGATGACATAAAGGGTCTATATTCTTTGAAGTGATTGCTCCACACTATAAAATGTAACTGCAAACGACTACGAAACGTCTGAGGAATAAGGTCTGGCGGTAATGCAACACTCGGATGCCAACCGCCATAAAACAACAACAACAACAACAACAACAGATTCACGTAAGAAGAAGTGGACGGCGGTAATGCAACACTTGGATACCAGCCGCCATAAAACACCAAAGAAGAAGAACATATTCACGTTGGAAAGACATTATGTGGTAAAGGTCTTGCAATAACGTTTCAGCTTTCACAATATAGAAGTACTAACCAGGACAAGTACGAGTCAGGTTTGTGGAGACGCAGCTCACTTCCAGTAAGGCCGCTGTAAACACTCCAAAGCTCTCAGAGCAATGCCAGCGCTGCAACATTAACGTGCACATTCATCACTTTCCCTTCCCTGTAGTGGTGACACGCCAGCGCCACCTTCAGTCAGGTTAACGCAGCGCCTGACTCAGAGACATGCCGAACATGGTGCTTTTTAGCGGCAGCTCTCACCGCGACCTGTCCCAGAAGGTGGCCGATGAGCTCGGGTTGGACCTCGGCAAAGTCGTCACCAAGAAATTCAGCAATCAGGAAACGTGTGTGGAGATTGGGGAGAGTGTCCGTGGTAAGGATGTTTACATCGTGCAGAGTGGCTGTGGAGAGGTCAACGATAACCTGATGGAGCTGCTCATCATGATCAATGCCTGCAAGATCGCCTCGTCGTCCCGGGTTACAGCCGTCCTTCCCTGCTTCCCCTACGCTTGCCAAGACAAAAAGGACACGTGTCGCGCGCCTATCTCGGCCAAACTGGTGGCCAACATGCTGTCTGTGGCCGGGGTGGACCACATCATCACCATGGACCTACATGCTTCCCAGATCCAGGGCTTCTTTGACATCCCTGTTGACAACCTGTATGCGGAACCTGCTGTTGTGCAGTGGATAAAGGAGAATGTTCCAGAATGGAAAAATTGTATAATTGTGTCTCCAGATGCTGGAGGAGCCAAACGTGTAACTTCCATGGCAGACTGCCTCAGTGTGGACTTTGCCCTCATCCACAAGGAGAGGAAAAAGGCCAATCAAGTGGATCACATGGTCTTGGTTGGTGATGTCAAGGACCGAGTGGCCATTCTGGTGAACGACATGGAGGACACATGTGGCACCATCTGCCTTGCCGCCAACCAGCTAATCGATGCTGGGGCGATGAAGGTCTACACCGTCCTCACACACGGCATCTTCTCCGGTCCTGCCATTTCTCGCATCAACCACGCCCCATTTGAAGCTGTGGTTGTGACCAACACAATACCACAAGAGGAGAAGATGAAGGCTTGCACGAAAATCCAGGTAATTGACATTTCCAGGATTCTGGCAGAAGCCATCAGGAGAACCCACAACAGCGAGTCCATGTCCTACCTCTTCCGCCGCGTTCCTTTCTAAAGTGTCTAAGGTTCAAGTCTTACCCCTGCCCTGTGGGGCCACCTCCTCAGAGGCTCTCCAGGACCAAACATGACAGTAAGCATCATATCCACACCAGGAGATGGAGCCAAACATCACTCTCCCGAAGATCATTGTGCATTGTGTAAGTTCATTCCTTTGTATTTTGTGTTCTTATGTTCTGCATCATTCTTGGCTGATTTGGCATTCAATTCTTAACCAAAGGATTTTTTGGTCTTATTTCACTTCATGTATGAAGCATTCCTTTCATTGTATGTTTGGAAAGAAATTGTACTTCTAAATATAATTTAAAAATGCAAAAAATGTGAGTGCCTCCCATGATTTGCGTGGCCAATGTAGTACTAAAGGTTTATCAGGTTTAATATGAGTAGAACCCTCATTTTTAGTCCTGAGCCTCACCAGAATGTTCCGACACAAAGCTGCTAATATAATACATCTTTCACAACCCGAACCTACAAATGTGTGTTCTTTGTGTGAAAAACAAGGACAGGTTTGTCTGTAGGGGGCAGTAGTGGGTGCTCCGTGCTCCACCCACATCCTAAGGTCATTGTAAAGTACTGAGCCTGAACTGAAGTGTGTAAATGTCATATATATATATATATATATATATATATATATATATATATATATATATAGATATATATATATATATATATATATATATCAACTTGTGATCTCCCTCTTCTCTTGTTTAGTTTTTGTTGATTTACGTTCTAATGAAAAATAAAATCGTAAAAAGATCAAATAAAAACAGGAAAACAGGCCCCACTTTAAACACAAACACTTTGACTCACTTTGCACCTGTAACTGACAAAACTGTCCATGAGATCATCACCAGTCTGAGTTTATCTACAGCTGCCTCCATGTGTGAGCCTCCAGATTTATAAAGTCTGTGCTGAACAGTTTGTTAGCATCACTCACATAGTTAAAGCTTCAATCTGGAACATTCCCAATGTCTTTGAAAACTGCGGTCATAAAGCCTCTGCTAAAGAAGAGCAGTCTTGATGCTGCAGTCCTGAGTCATGACCGGTCCATCTCTAATCTGACATTTTGGGGCAGTTTACCAACAGTCACAGATTTCCTCTAAATAAACAACTCATTTGATGTTTTTCAGTCAGGTTTTAGACCTCATCACACTGAGACTGCTCTTGTCATGGTGACTGAGACTGCTGTTGTCATGGTGACTGAGACTGCTCTTGTCATGGTGACTGAGACTGCTGTTGTCATGGTGACTGAGACTGCTGTTGTCATGGTGACTGAGACTGCTCTTGTCATGGTGACTGAGACTGCTGTTGTCAAGGTGACAAATGACATCTGCCTGAACACTGACACGGGCAAAGCCTCAGTCTTAATTCTGTTAGATCTGATGCTGCTTTTGACACTGTCCATCATGGGACCCTCTTACAGAGACTAGAGGACAGGGTAGGACCCTCTTACAGAGACTAGAGGACAGGGTAGGACCCTCTTACAGAGACTAGAGGACAGGGTGGGACCCTCTTACAGAGACTAGAGGACAGGGTGGGACCCTCTTACAGAGACTAGAGGACTGGGTGGGACCCTCTTACAGAGACTAGAGGACAGGGTAGGACCCTCTTACAGAGACTAGAGGACAGGGTGGGACCCTCTTACAGAGACTAGAGGACAGGGTGGGACCCTCTTACAGAGACTAGAGGACTGGGTGGGACCCTCTTACAGAGACTAGAGGACAGGGTAGGACCCTCTTACAGAGACTAGAGGACAGGGTGGGACCCTCTTACAGAGACTAGATGACAGGGTGGGACCCTCTTACAGAGACTAGAGGACAGGGTGGGACCCTCTTACAGAGACTAGAGGACAGGGTGGGACCCTCTTACAGAGACTAGAGGACAGGGTGGGACCCTCTTACAGAGACTAGAGGACAGGGTGGGCATCACTGGCCCCACCCTAAACTGGTTAAGGTCCTATCTGGAAGACAGGAAGTACTTTGTGTTTCTGACCACATGACCCTGACCTGTGGAGTGCCCCAAGGGTCAGTCCTGGGACCCTTTCTGTTCCACCTCTACATGCTACTGTTAGGTCACATGACACGCAGTGAAAATGTATCACATGATGCAGACGAGTCAGATCTGTGTTTCACTGTCGCAGGTGAATATGGACCAGTGGATTCACTGTAACAGATCAGTGTGTGGACCGGCCTCCTGCTGGTGCCAGAGGGCCTCCTGCTGGTGCCAGAGGGCCTCCTGCTGGTGCCAGAGGGCCTCCTGCTGGTGCCAGAGGGCCTCCTGCTGGTGCCAGAGGGCCTCCTGTTGGTGCCAGAGGGCCTCCTGCTGGTGCCAGAGGGCCTCCTGCTGGTGCCAGAGGGCCTCCTGTTGGTGCCAGAGGGCCTCCTGCTGGTGCCAGAGGGCCTCCTGCTGGTGCCAGAGGGCCTCCTGTTGGTGCCAGAGGGCCTCCTGCTGGTGCCAGAGGGCCTCCTGCTGGTGCCCAGAGGGCCTCCTGCTGGTGCCAGAGGGCCTCCTGCTGGTGCCAGAGTCAGGACTAAACATGGGGAATCTGTGTTTCAGTTTTATGCAGCTAAAATCTGGAACATTCTTCCTGAAGATGTGAGACAGGTTCTGCTCTGACAATGTTCAAATCTAAGATAAAAACAGTTTTGTTTCGCTGTGTTTGACTGAAAGGATTTTTTCTTCTCTTTTGTTTGTGATGTCATTAGTTTAGACGATCAGTTGGACTGATTTAAAAAAAGGAGTTGGAATCCAATTTTTTTATTTTTCATTTAGTTAATTTTATTGTATTTCTGTTTCTGTCATTTCTTTGTGATTTTAATACATTTTTCCTGCTGTGAAGCTTTGAATTGTCTTGTGTTTGAAATGTGCCACAAATAAACTTGCCTTGTCCCTGGTCCATGTCCATGTCTATCAGTGGATCTTTTCCTTTGTCCCGGGGCGTGTCGACTGACCCAGGGGTCACAAGGGTCACAGGGGTCACCAGGGGTCACCAGGGGTCACAGGCTTAACACCTTCTGACACACACTGAAACATCAGGCACTGCACAAAGCCTCATTTTTTGGACCCAAGAGTAAAATACTTTCCGATGTTGTTGTGGAACTGTGTCCAAGCCACGTCTTTATTTCAGTCGCAAAAGACTCAAATCATCTGTGGAGCCGACCTCATGACCTCATGACCTCATGACATCATGACCTCATGACCTCATGACCTCATGACCTCATGACCTGTGACATCATGACCTCATGACCTCATGACCTCATGACCTCATGACCTCATGACATCATGACCTCATGACCTCATGACCTCATGACCTCATGACATCATGACCTGTGACATCATGACCTCATGACCTCATGACCTCATGACATCATGACCTCATGACCTCATGACATCATGACCTCATGACATCATGACCTCATGACCTCATGACCTCATGACCTCATGACCTCATGACCTCATGACCTCATGACCTGTGACATCTTTACATCTTTGGTAAAAGGCCGTGTAGAAAAGGTTTGTGCTCCACACCATCCAAACCAAAAGCAGAACATTTAAGCCGTTCATTTGAGCCAAAGGAACAGCTGCTCACGATTGGGCCCCAGAGGAACTTTGAGGAGCATTTCCAGATACCAGAACGTTCAAACACGAGGACGAGAAGGAAACCGAGACCAAAACCCACGAGAGCGCGACCGTGATCTCCAGCCGATCCTTTGGACTTCGCGGGCTCTCGGGTTTCCAAGCGACTGACACTTCCTCAGCGTCCTCCCGTCCCTCGCCAGCTTTCTGTCGTCCGTGTGGTTTCTCGCTCAGTGCTTCTCACCAGGCGCCTCGTTCAGACTTGTTTTTAATCACACCAGTGGATTTGGCACGGCTAGGTTTGGCCTGCTTTCAGTGGGAGCCCTGGCGTTTGGCCTGGTTTAGGGCCAGAACCAGTGCCCTCAGCCGCATCTGCTCATGCTGTTTGCTGTCTCATTGTCCACAAGATGAAGCGTGAGATGTCAAACCTGCGCTGTCCATTTTTTTCATTTAAATGTCACGAAATGAGTAAAAAAAAACATATCGTGAAAAATGTACTTGAGCGTCACCACTTTCTGTTCTTTGCTCCGTTCCACCACTGGACAGTTTTTCCTTCCCTTTTCCCGTTGTGTCCTCCTCTTCTGTCCTTCTTTGAGTTCACTTCAGGTCGTTCTGGTGCGAGATGATGCCAGAACTCCCTCTGAGCTTTAGAAAGTCCTGGAGGTGTGGCTTTGGTCCTGGAGGTGTGGCTCTGGTCCTGGAGGTGTGGCTTTGGTCCTGGAGGTGTGGCTCTGGTCCTGGAGGTGTGGCTTTGGTCCTGGAGGTGTGGCTTTGGTCCTGGAGGTGTGGCTTTGGTCCTGGAGGTGTGGCTCTGGTCCTGGAGGTGTGGTTTTGGTCCTGGAGGTGTGGCTCTGGTCCTGGAGGAGTGGCTTTGGTCCTGGAGGTGTGGCTCTGGTCCTGGAGGTGTGGCTTTGGTCCTGGAGGTGTGGCTTTGGTCCTGGAGGTGTGGCTCTGGTCCTGGAGGTGTGGCTCTGGTCCTGGAGGTGTGGCTTTGGTCCTGGAGGAGTGGCTTTGGTCCTGGAGGTGTGGCTCTGGTCCTGGAGGTGTGGCTCTGGTCCTGGAGGTGTGGCTCTGGTCCTGGAGGTGTGGCTTTGGTCCTGGAGGTGTGGCTCTGGTCCTGGAGGTGTGGCTCTGGTCCTGGAGGTGTGGCTCTGGTCCTGGAGGTGTGGCTTTGGTCCTGGAGGTGTGGCTCTGGTCCTGGAGGTGTGGCTCTGGTCCTGGAGGTGTGGCTTTGGTCCTGGAGGTGTGGCTCTGGTCCTGGAGGTGTGGCTCTGGTCCTGGAGGTGTGGCTTTGGTCCTGGAGGTGTGGCTCTGGTCCTGGAGGTGTGGCTTTGGTCCTGGAGGTGTGGCTTTGGTCCTGGAGGTGTGGCTTTGGTCCTGGAGGTGTGGCTCTGGTCCTGGAGGTGTGGCTTTGGTCCTGGAGGTGTGGCTCTGGTCCTGGAGGTGTGGCTCTGGTCCTGGAGGTGTGGCTCTGGTCCTGGAGGTGTGGCTCTGGTCCTGGAGGTGTGGCTCTGGTCCTGGAGGTGTGGCTTTGGTCCTGGAGGTGTGGCTTTGGTCCTGGAGGTGTGGCTCTGGTCCTGGAGGTGTGGCTTTGGTCCTGGAGGTGTGGCTCTGGTCCTGGAGGTGTGGCTTTGGTCCTGGAGGTGTGGCTCTGGTCCTGGAGGTGTGGCTTTGGTCCTGGAGGTGTGGCTCTGGTCCTGGAGGTGTGGCTCTGGTCCTGGAGGTGTGGCTCTGGTCCTGGAGGTGTGGCTCTGGTCCTGGAGGTGTGGCTTTGGTCCTGGAGGTGTGGCTTTGGTCCTGGAGGTGTGGCTCTGGTCCTGGAGGTGTGGCTTTGGTCCTGGAGGTGTGGCTCTGGTCCTGGAGGTGTGGCTCTGGTCCTGGAGGTGTGGCTTTGGTCCTGGAGGTGTGGCTCTGGTCCTGGAGGTGTGGCTTTGGTCCTGGAGGTGTGGCTTTGGTCCTGGAGGTGTGGCTTTGGTCCTGGAGGTGTGGCTTTGGTCCTGGAGGTGTGGCTTTGGTCCTGGAGGTGTGGCTTTGGTCCTGGAGGTGTGGCTTTGGTGTCATTTCTGTGGACCTTGGCTATTGTTTACAGTCTGGTTGCTATGTAACTGTGGAATCACCTCTTCCTGTGACATATTTGTGCTTGTGTCCAACCAGGAAGTACAACTACAAACTGTCTTCATAGACTGGTGCGTTGTCTCTGCGTCGCACATTGATGCAACGGCAACTTCACGATGCAAGTAAACGATAAATATTCAGCCACCAAACTAAGTCAGAATGAGAAAAACCTTCATATGGACTTTAAGTAAAAAGTGCAGATACACAAGTGAAAAAAATGACTCAAATAAACGTAAACAACATTTAAAAAATTTACTGTAACAAAGATTTTGTTCGGTAAAAAGTAGAAAAAGTGCACGTCAGAATTGTGATGTTTTTGATGAAGAATCGTGATGTTTTTGATGAAGAATCGTGATGTTTTTGATGAAGAATTGTGATGTTTTTGATGAAGAATCGTGATGTTTTTGATGAAGAATCGTGATGTTTTTGATGAAGAATCGTGATGTTTTTGATGAAGAATCGTGATGTTTTTGATGAAGAATCGTGATGTTTTTGATGAAGAATCGTGATGTTTTTGATGAAGAATCGTGATGTTTTTGATGAAGAATCGTGATGTTTTTGATGAAGAATCGTGATGTTTTTGATGAAGAATCGTGATGTTTTTGATGAAGAATCGTGATGTTTTTGATGAAGAATCGTGATGTTTTTGATGAAGAATCGTGATGTTTTTGATGAAGAATCGTGATGTTTTTGATGAAGAATTGTGATGTTTTTGATGAAGAATCGTGATGTTTTTGATGAAGAATCGTGATGTTTTTGATGAAGAATTGTGATGTTTTTGATGAAGAATCGTGATGTTTTTGATGAAGAATCGTGATGTTTTTGATGAAGAATTGTGATGTTTTTGATGAAGAATCGTGATGTTTTTGATGAAGAATCGTGATGTTTTTGATGAAGAATCGTGATGTTTTTGATGAAGAATCGTGATGTTTTTGATGAAGAATCGTGATGTTTTGATGAAGAATCGTGATGTTTTTGATGAAGAATCGTGATGTTTTTGATGAAGAATCGTGATGTTTTTGATGAAGAATCGTGATGTTTTTGATGAAGAATCGTGATGTTTTTGATGAAGAATCGTGATGTTTTTGATGAAGAATTGTGATGTTTTTGATGAAGAATCGTGATGTTTTTGATGAAGAATCGTGATGTTTTTGATGAAGAATTGTGATGTTTTTGATGAAGAATCGTGATGTTTTTGATGAAGAATCGTGATGTTTTTGATGAAGAATCGTGATGTTTTTGATGAAGAATTGTGATGTTTTTGATGAAGAATCGTGATGTTTTTGATGAAGAATCGTGATGTTTTTGATGAAGAATCGTGATGTTTTTGATGAAGAATCGTGATGTTTTTGATGAAGAATCGTGATGTTTTTGATGAAGAATCGTGATGTTTTTGATGAAGAATCGTGATGTTTTTGATGAAGAATCGTGATGTTTTTGATGAAGAATTGTGATGTTTTTGATGAAGAATCGTGATGTTTTTGATGAAGAATCGTGATGTTTTTGATGAAGAATCGTGATGTTTTTGATGAAGAATCGTGATGTTTTTGATGAAGAATCGTGATGTTTTTGATGAAGAATCGTGATGTTTTTGATGAAGAATCGTGATGTTTTTGATGAAGAATCGTGATGTTTTTGATGAAGAATCGTGATGTTTTTGATGAAGAATCGTGATGTTTTTGATGAAGAATCGTGATGTTTTTGATGAAGAATCGTGATGTTTTTGATGAAGAATCGTGATGTTTTTGATGAAGAATCGTGATGTTTTTGATGAAGAATCGTGATGTTTTTGATGAAGAATCGTGATGTTTTTGATGAAGAATCGTGATGTTTTTGATGAAGAATCGTGATGTTTTTTGGGTCATAACTGTAACAAATCATAATTTTTTCTCCCTTTTTATCATCGTTTTGCGCAAAAAACGGACTTAATAGTGAGGTAAAAGTCCAAAGTGTCCACCGCGAGTAAAGTACGACTTGCTGTGCTGTGGCGAGCAGACAAAGGGCCCTTCTGTCTTCACCCTCTCTTCACGTCGGGCTCCTGTGGGTGCCTCCAGGGGCCAGTGTTCCTCCGCTCGACGCACAAACGGCTCTGGGTTTGTCCCAAAGAAGAAGCGCTCGAGAACCAGGAAATGTCTCTGCTCACATGAGGACCTTCTTCTGGGGAGACAAATCTGACGACAAAGGTACGACTTGAAAGGCAAACGTCGGTTATTTCACAGCACGAGCGAAGGACGGACTCTTGAGTTTGACCTTGTGGCGGTTTTGGAGGAGTTCAAAGGTGAAAGAAGAGCCCAGGTCAAAGTGAAGCAGGAGGTTGTTCTCTCTCATTGGACTGTTTCTTCTTTCAGCTGATGTGAAAACGCCAGGTTATCGGTTCAGTTCACGTCTGTTTTGTGTTTGTAGTTTATTTATTTAAGAGTTTGATTCGTTCAAACGTGAAGCTAAAAGTGAGACTTTTATTCGTCTGAAGAAAGCGAAACAAAGACTCGTTACTTAAGATGTTTCAGACTTAGTCACTGCTTCATATATATCGCCTTAAAGTGTACTACTTAAAGTGTACTACTTAAAGTGTACTACTTAAAGTGTACTACTTAAAGTGTACTACTTAAAGTGTACTACTTAAAGTGCACTACTTAAAGTGCACTACTTAAAGTGTACTGCTTAAAGTGTACTACTTAAAGTGTACTACTTAAAGTGTACTACTTAAAGTGCACTACTTAAAGTGCACTACTTAAAGTGTACTGCTTAAAGTGCACTACTTAAAGTGTACTACTTAAAGTGTACTACTTAAAGTGTACTACTTAAAGTGTACTTAAAGTGCACTACTTAAAGTGTACTGCTTAAAGTGTACTACTTAAAGTGTACTTAAAGTGTACTACTTAAAGTGTACTACTTAAAGTGTACTACTTAAAGTGTACTGCTTAAAGTGTACTGCTTAAAGTGTACTACTTAATGTGTGCTTAAAGTGCACTACTTAAAGTGTGCTTAACGTGTACTACTTAAAGTGTACTACTTAAAGTGTGCTTAACGTGTACTACTTAAAGTGTACTACTTAAAGTGTACTGCTTAAAGTGTACTGCTTAAAGTGTACTACTTAATGTGTGCTTAAAGTGCACTACTTAAAGTGTGCTTAACGTGTACTACTTAAAGTGTACTACATAAAGTGTACTTAAAGTGTACTACTTAAAGTGTACTACTTAAAGTGTACTACTTAAAGTGTACTACTTAAAGTGTACTGCTTAAAGTGTACTACTTAAAGTGTACTACTTAAAGTGTACTGCTTAAAGTGTACTACTTAATGTGTGCTTAAAGTGCACTACTTAAAGTGTACTGCTTAAAGTGTACTACTTAAAGTGTACTTAAAGTGTACTACTTAAAGTGTACTACTTAAAGTGTGCTTAACGTGTACTACATAAAGTGTACTACTTAAAGTGTACTACTTAAAGTGTACTGCTTAAAGTGTACTGCTTAAAGTGTACTACTTAAAGTGTACTTAAAGTGTACTACTTAAAGTGTACTACTTAAAGTGTGCTTAACATGTACTACATAAAGTGTACTTAAAGTGTACTACTTAAAGTGTACTACTTAAAGTGTACTGCTTAAAGTGTACTGCTTAAAGTGTACTACTTAAAGTGTGCTTAACGTGTACTACTTAAAGTGTACTACTTAAAGTGTACTTAAAGTGTACTACTTAAAGTGTACTACTTAAAGTGTACTACTTAAAGTGTACTACTTAAAGTGTACTACTTAAAGTGTGCTTAACGTGTACTACTTAAAGTGTACTTAAAGTGTACTACTTAAAGTGTGTTTAACGTGTACTACTTAAAGTGTACTTAAAGTGTACTACTTAAAGTGTACTACTTAAAGTGTACTTAAAGTGTACTACTTAAAGTGTACTGCTTAAAGTGTACTACTTAAAGTGTACTAGTTAAAGTGTACTTAAAGTGTACTGCTTAAAGTGTACTACTTAAAGTGTGCTTAAAGTGTACTACTTAAAGTGTACTACTTAAAGTGTACTACTTAAAGTGTACTACTTAAAGTGTACTACTTAAAGTGTACTTAAAGTGTACTACTTAAAGTGTACTACTTAAAGTGTACTACTTAAAGTGTACTACTTAAAGTGTACTACTTAAAGTGTACTTAAAGTGTACTACTTAAAGTGTACTAAATGGTAAATGGTCACATTTATATAGCGCTTTTCTACCGTCAAGGTACTCAAAGCGCTTTACATCAAGGAACCAGTCACCCATTCACACACACATTCACACCCCAGATGTACGCAGACACTGGGGGGCAAGTTGGGTTAAGTGTCTTGCCCAAGGACACAACACATGAGGCAGCTGCGATCGCACCGCCAACCTGCGGGTCAGTGGATCTGACCGCTCTGACTGAGCGGGGAGTCGAACCGCCGACCTTTGGATCAGAAGACGAGCACTCTACCACTGAGCTACTGCCGCTACTACTTAAAGTGTACTTAAAGTGTACTACTTAAAGTGTGCTTAAAGTGTACTACTTAAATTGTACTACTTCATGTTATTAAGGCTCTTTAAAGGGCTTATGACAAGTTGTGATTGTCTGATTTTGATTTAATGTGTGTGTTTATACCTGTTGCACATATAAATGACAGTTTCTCGTCTGTTTTTATCTGTCAAACAAATAAAACAAATGTGTGACAATAGATGAGTTTTGGCCCGGTGGTTGCTGGGTACTTTCCCAGTGTGAGGTCATCAATTACAAGGAAGTGAAAGTATAAACCTGCAACATGTGCTGTTCTGGGATAACTTTTGTACATAAATATGTAAAATATGTCTGATCTTTAGTCCGACCTGTAGGGGGCGCTTTGAAGGGCAGTTCACGTGGGTTTAGCAAAGAATAGTGTGTTTGCTCTGTCCTTGAGCAAGACACTTACTCAAAGTCTCACGTTAAAATGGGCGTGTCGCGCGGTCTGTGGCCCGTCGGCCCCTGATAAAGCACGTGCGCTGAGGTTGTACTTTATTGTGGACGATGTGTGTACATTAGTGGACAATATTCTGCAAAAGAGGCAGTTTCGAGATGGCGGCAGAGTGGCGAGTGTTTTGATTTCGGCCGAACTCCACGAAGAGGATTATCGTGACGTGGATTTACGCACGGCATCAAAGAGCCACTCTGGACCTAAGGTCGTTTACCCGACAACCCGACCTGATACACCGGCGTGGCTTGGGTTTACCTGAGCGGATACACCGGGCGTGGCTTGTGTTTACCCGAGCGGATACACCGGGCGTGGCTTGGGTTTACCTGAGCGGATACACTGGGCGTGGCTTGGGTTTACCTGAGCGGATACACCGGGCGTGGCTTGTGTTTACCTGAGCGGATACACCGGGCGTGGCTTGTGTTTACCCGAGCGGATACACCGGGCGTGGCTTGGGTTTACCTGAGCGGATACACCGGGCGTGGCTTGGGTTTACCCGAGCGGATACACCGGGCGTGGCTTGGGTTTACCCGAGCAGATACACCGGGCGTGGCTTGGGTTTACCTGAGCGGATACACCGGGCATGGCTTGGGTTTACCCGAGCGGATACACCGGGCGTGGCTTGGGTTTACCTGAGCGGATACACCGGGCATGGCTTGGGTTTACCCGAGCGGATACACCGGGCGTGGCTTGGGTTTACCTGAGCGGATACACCGGGCGTGGCTTGGGTTTACCTGAGCGGATACACCGGGCGTGGCTTGGGTTTACCTGAGCGGATACACCGGGCGTGGCTTGTGTTTACCCGAGCGGATACACCGGGTGTGGCTTGGGTCAGCTCAGGCTTATGTTGACGTGGCACCTTTGTCTGATCGTCCTAAAACTGAGGCTCACCTACCCCCTGTCCCCGCCCACATCCCTGTACTCAGCAGTGATTGTGAAGCAGAAGTAAGACTCGGAGTCACAAACGCCGCGGGGCACACTCTGAGGGGGCGGGGCTTATTAGTTCCGCAGTTTTGAACAGGAAGTCACTGAACGGATTTGATTACCGAGTCGTTTTAGATCGACGGTAGCGGTTAAACATTAACAAAATGTACTTCTCCCTGGCAAACAGAATGTATCTGTTTTTTTAATGCTCTTTTGTCTTCTTTTTGTATTTTTTTAACTTTGTACTATTTTGTCCTCGATAATGCTATAAATTACTTTCACGTGAAGCACTTTGTTGTACTTGAATTAACTGAACGACGCTCACTCGCCCGGCTTTACGCTTCACGCCCCTCGCCCCTCGCCGCACGCCCCTCGCCGCACGCCCCTCGCCGCACGCCCCTTGCCCCATGCCCCACGCCCCATGCCCCACGCCCCTCGCCCCTCGCCGCACGCCCCTTGCCCCATGCCCCATGCCCCTCACCCCATGCCCCACGCCCCATGCCCCACGCCCCATGCCCCACGCCCCTCGCCCCTCGCCGCACGCCCCTTGCCCCATGCCCCATGCCCCACGCCCCTCACCCCATGCCCCACGCCCCTCGCCCCACGCCTCGCGCCTCACGCCCCATGCCCCACGCCCCTCGCCGCACGCCCCTAGCCGCACGCCCCTTGCCCCACGCCCCTTGCCCCACGCCCCACGCCCCTCGCCGCACGCCCTGTGCCCCATGCCCCATGCCCCATGCCCCACGCCCCACGCCCCACGCCTCACGCCCCTCGCATCATGCTTTGCGTTTGCGTGTGGACAAGCAGCTGACCCGTCGTCGTTGGCTTTAACCCACGTTTGTTCTGTCCACAGCCGCTCGTCCGACCCGGGCCTGGGATGGCGTCTTGCTCCGAGGACGACCTGACCTGTCCCACGTGCATGGGCATCTTCAACAACCCCGTCCTGCTCTCCTGCGGCCACAGCTCCTGCTTCGAGTGTCTGCAGCGCTGGTGGCGGGAAAAGCGCGCCCAGGTCTGCCCCGTGTGCCGGGCCAAATGCACCTCGGCGAACCCACCGCGGAACCTGGCCCTCAAAAACCTGTGCGAGGCCTTTGTCCTGGAGCAAGGGAAGAAGGTGAACCCGCGGGAGCTGAGGGAGAAGCTGACGGCGCTCAGGCTGAAGCTGGACACGCTGCGAGGGGTCAAAGACGGCTACAGGAAGATTTCGGAACACGTGAAGGTTCAGGCGAAGGCTACGGAACGGCAAATCAAGAAGCAGTTCAAGATGTTGCACAGGTTCTTGGAGGAGGAGGAGGAGGCGAGGGTTGCCGATTTGAGGGAAGAGGAAGAGCGCAAAAGTCAAAGGTTGCGGGAGCTGGTCGAGAACCTTAGCCGCGAAATGGCGTCGCTGTCCGAGATCGTCCGGTCGACGGAGGAAGCGCTGAGCGAGGGGAACGTGTCCGGGCTCAAATGCAAGGCCGCCATTGACAAAGTCGCGCGGGATCCGAACCTTCAGGACGATCCCGGGGAGTGTCAGCTCCTCGACGTGGCCAAACACGTCGGCAGTTTGAGCTACAAGATCTGGCAGAAGATGCTCAGGGTCGTGCGCTACTACCCCGTCGTCCTCGACCCGAACACGGCGGGGAATTTGCTGAGTTTGTCCGAGGATCTGACGGCGTTTAAAGAGGGAGAGGACCAGAGGCTTCCGGACACAAGAAACCGCCTCTCCTTCCTGTCCGTTTTGGCGTCGGAAGGGTACAGTTTGGGGAAGCACAGCTGGGATGTCCAGGTCGGGGAGTCGAAATGCTGGGGCGTCGGCGTGATCGAGAAAGACAAGCCCGACAAGAAGCTGGAGGAGGGCGACTCGTGGCGGCTCGTCAACGGCTTTTTCGGACTCGTGGCGCTCGGCCCGGACTACGAAGGCGTGGCCATCCCGGGCTGGAGCGGACAGGAAGTGACGCGGATCCGGTTGGAGCTGGACTTCGCTAGAGGGTCGTTGGCCCTCACCGACCTGGAGTCGCACATGCTCATTCACGAGTTCAGGCACAGGTTCAGGGGGAAAGTTTTCCCCTATTTTTACAACTGGGATCAAAACTACATTCGAATGCTGCCGAAGCGCCTGGCGTACAGTCCCAGAGCGAGCGGCGGCTCGGACGGGAACTGAAAGGAAAGAACTTGGGCCAAAACCCGCTCCGACTTCCACTCGGCGTCACCCGTGTCGTGGACAATCGTCTGTTTCGGATCGTTCAACGTTGAATTGAGTTCGTTGTGAGACAAAATCACAGGAACGAGAGATTTACACGAGGCTGAGGAAGACTTTCCCTCTGACCCTGTTCTCACATGTTCCTCCTCACAAACTCCCCTCCTCTCCCCTCGACTCCCCTCCTCTCCCCTCCTCTCCCCTCGACTCCCCTCGACTCCCCTCGACTCCCCTCGACTCCCCTCCTCTCCCCTCGACTCCCCTCGACTCCCCTCGACTCCCCTCGACTCCCCTCGACTCCCCTCGACTCCCCTCGACTCCCCTCGACTCCTCTCCACTCGCCTTCTCTCTACTTGCCTCCTCTCCCCTCGCCTCCTCTCCCCTTGCCTCCTCTTCCCTCGCCTCCTCTCCCCTCGAGAGTTTAACATGAATGAGGTCAGGAGGAGTGAAGCGGTCAGGAGAAGCATGAATGCAGCGGGTGATAAACACAGTACAGCCTGAAACACGTGATACATGTACGTGTTATATTAATATAAGTACATGTACGTGTTATATTAATATAAGTACATGTACGTGTTATATTAATATAAGTACATGTATGTGTTATATTACTATAAGTACATGTATGTGTTATATTAATATAAGTACATGTACGTGTTATATTACTATAAGTACATGTACGTGTTATATTACTATAAGTACATGTATGTGTTATATTAATATAAGTACATGTACGTGTTATATTAATATAAGTACATGTACGTGTTATATTAATATAAGTACATGTACGTGTTATATTAATATAAGTACATGTACGTGTTATATTAATATATGTTCTAATACTTTAAATGTCATGGTTTTGGTTCATTCGTTATTTATTTATTCACAGCTTCTATTTCAGCCAAAGTTTTAAACTAAACTCAAATTCTCAGGTTTACATTTATTTTTGTTACAAAAAATAAAGGTTTTAAATTGTGTCTTGTTCTGTCTTAATTTGCTTTCTCTCTTTAATATTTAAATATTGTTGAATATCATGAACTCTCAAAGACGAGAATCTCAAACTCAGAAAATATAGAAAAAAAGCTTTGGAAATGTTGATGGAGAAAACGAGCTTCTGGACATTTACAGCTGTTTCACATTTTATTTACCATTTTTTCCAGACTATAAGTCGCACCAGCCAAAAAATGCATAATAGAGACAAAAAAACATATAAGTTGCACTGGAGTATGAAATGTTATTGTTCTTGCCCTGGGGGCGCGGCCCTGGGGGCGTGGCGCCGTGTGTCTATGTCCCATGTGTGACTTTCATCCATGTTCAGGGTCAAAAATGCCCGAGTCTGAACACGAAGAACACGAAGAACACGAAGAACACGAAGAACACGAAAATAATCCAGGAGAAGAACAATAGACTCCAGCATTCCATGGAATGAACATCCATTCCATGGCTCGAGCCGAACAAGAATAAAGTCTTTACTACACACGTTGTACTTTCACGCAAGAATGCAGACACTCGCAATGGCTTCGGCCAATTTTTTTTTGTTTTAATATTTTTGACATCAAATTTCTTTTTTATTTTTTTTTACACTGAATCTAGTAAAAATATTCAATGTATATAAATACGATGACACTTAAAAAAAAATCGATGTAAAAAAAAATCAATGTAAAAACATAAATAATTCGTAATAAAAACGCTACATAACCTTCATAGTTTTATGTCTGTTATAAATGATTTTTCATAAAGAATTTTGACAACTGACAGAAAAAGAAAAAGCAAAGTCTGACGTACTTCCGCGTGTTTCCCCTCCTCGCCGGCAGATGTCTCCACTTCCGCTTGTCCCTCCCTCTGACTTCCGCCGTGTCTGTCAGCGCTAACTTGACGGAGTGCGGCTCCGTGGGAAACAATCGACTCCGGGTTTTTCTCCAAACGCGACCCGATCCCGTCAGATGGAGCTCTAAACCCGCTCTAAACCCCACTTCCCCCCGCGGTTTGAACCCGAAAACCCGCCGCTAAACGCCCGTGTTGGAGCCCGGACGCGCAGTTTGGGGCCTTGTTTATAGCGCGCTGGCTTCGGACACGCTCGGGTTTGGTTCGGTTTGACTCGGGAGATCCTCCGGGCCCAGTTCGGAATCGGGCGTTTGTTTGGACCTGGTCTTTAATGCACCAAGTAAGACGCAATTTACGCCTCTAAATATCTACCTTAATTAAGAAAAACACCGCATTTTAATTCTGTGTTGTGCTCGTCTCGTTCCACGGAGCCTGATAGCAGTTATTGTTAGCATTTAAGCTAGCTCAGGTCGCTTCAGCGCTAATGCTAACTGCTAAAACTTGTTTATTTACGCCCCGAAACGTATTCGCGCGTGCGTTATGATTGACGCACGCGCGCTTAAATTGAAGTCTAAGTTGTTTATTTGCCCTTTAAAGTTTTCCAACATCGATCTGAGCGAGTTACGCGAACTTATCACCTCCGATCTGAAGCTAACGTTAGCACAGTTTAGTCCAAAAGCGTCCAAACAACTCGAAATGGAAGGGTAATATCTGGCTATGTCGTTGTTAAATTATGGCTCCGTCTGTGTGTATCCATGGCAACCGCTGTGAGCGTTGCGGAGTTTGTGTGTGCGGGTTTTCTTGCGTAACTTTCTGCGCCTTTTTGCCGGGTTTGTTATGTTTTTGGCTGCGTGTGTTTTTCAAGGTTCAAGGCCGTCAACAAGTGAAAATGTCCCGTAATGTTCCACAAAGGCTCAGTCGCGATTAAAGCTGCAATGTGGGATATTTGACGGCGGAGAGCAGCTCGTGTTCGCTTCAACGCGCGCGCGTTTATCCCTCTTTACGTTACGAGTACTCGTCATAATTATTCAACAAGAAAAAACATTAAAAAACTTATTTAATTCACGTTTTGTTGCTGAATCAGAAGTCGGTGTTTAGTCCATTTCAAACAGTTTCTCTCAATGTTTTTTAAAATGGAAACGGTCCTGAAATCATGGTTTGTTTTGCCCTATTTTCCGGACTATAAGTCGCACCTTTTTTCATAGTTTTGGCCGGGGTGCGACTTATACTCCAGAGCGACTCAAATGTGATATTATTTGTTATTTTCACACCGCATTTCATACTCCAGTGCGACTTGTATATGTGTTTTTTCCTTCTCTATTATGCATTTTTTTGGCTGGTGCGACTTATACTCGGGGAAAATGCTGCACTTTATATATTAATTTGGTCATACATGAAACGCATGACGTAAACGCGCCGGGTTGTCTCACATTCACTCTCACGTACACATGTTTTTGGTGGGCGGGGAAACTTGTGCAGACACGGGGAGAACATGCACACCCCACACAGAAAGACCCGCCTCCGATCGATGAGTCGTTGCGATCGATACGTACGATAAACCTGCTATCGTCGATCATCTAGAACACAAACGCAAACTGTTGGTACACAAACGGACGCGCCGGATTTCAAACCACGAGTCGTTTTAGTTCGACCCGTTAGCCCCGCCCTCTGCTAACGGGTAGTTTAGTTTCGTCCGTCGCCGTTGGTAACGCGCCGTGACCGAGAAAGAAAGAGACTGGTCAGAAAAAAAATGCTCATGTTAGAGGGGCAGAGCATGAACGGGCCTCTGAGCACGCCCACAGACTGAGCAGCTGCAGGAGAAGAAGAGCCGAGCTTCCTGCAGTACTGCCCAGCGGCCTGTAGAGGCTGCAGCAGCAGATGGGAAACGGGCTTATTTGGATATATTTTTTACATTTCAAATCAGGGGTGTTCCGATATTTGGTGATGCAGTATCGATATCGTGGGCCTCTGTATCGGTAAATCGCGAGTAATTTTTTGTGACTGCGCTACCATTTCAGTTTAGTCTCTTTATGCTCCGTGTGTTTCTTCGTTAATTTCCTGTTTCTGCTCGTTTCAGAGAATATGAGCCAGACGCCACAATGACCTCCAGATTCGGTAAAACCTACAGCCGTAAAGGAGGCGACGGCGCGTCCAAGTTCGACGAGGTCCTGTCCACCAAGCGGGGCACCCTGAGCACCAAATGGGGCGACACCAAGTACAAGGCCAAAGTGGGCTCCAAGCGCGGGCCCGGGCCCAAAAGCGACGCCTTCCCCGAGGTGTCCAAGCGCCCGCGGGCCGGAGGAGACGCGTCCGAAGACCCGTTTGGGTTCGACAGCGACGAGGAGTCCAAACCGGTGTCATCCAGGGTCAAAACGCCCGAGAAAGCCGAGAGGCCGAGCGCACACGGAGCAGGAGAGACGTCGGGGACACTGAGCTGGGAAAGCGTGATCGGGATCTCCAACGCCACGACGACCACGTCAGCGTGGGCGGGGCGAGCGCAACAGAGGGTCATCAGCAGCACTCCAAGTTTAGGTAAGAGCTGGAAGTGTTTCTCAGCCGGAAGGAGGTCTCTCTGTGGCTGTGTACTTCAGGTACTTCAGACACTTCAGACGCTTCAGGTACTTCAGGTACTTCAGACGCTTCAGGTACTTCAGGTACTTCAGACGCTTCAGGTACTTCAGGTACTTCAGACACTTCAGACGCTTCAGGTACTTCAGGTACTTCAGACACTTCAGGTACTTCAGACACTTCAGGTACTTCAGACACTTCAGGTACTTCAGGTGCTTCAGACGCTTCAGACACTTCAGGTACTTCAGACGCTTCAGGTGCTTCAGACGCTTCAGGTACTTCAGGTGCTTCAGACGCTTCAGGTGCTTCAGACGCTTCAGGTACTTCAGGTACTTCAGACGCTTCAGGTGCTTCAGACGCTTCAGGTGCTTCAGACGCTTCAGGTGCTTCAGACGCTTCAGGTACTTCAGGTACTTCAGACGCTTCAGGTGCTTCAGACGCTTCAGGTGCTTCAGACGCTTCAGGTGCTTCAGGTGCTTCAGGTGCTTCAGACGCTTCAGACGCTTCAGGTGCTTCGGCCGCTTCAGACGCTTCAAGTGCTTCAGACGCTTCAAGCGCTTCAGACGCTTCAAGCGCTTCAGACGCTTCAAGTGCTTCAGACGCTTCAGACGCTTCAAGCGCTTCAGACGCTTCAAGCGCTTCAGACGATTCAGACGCTTCAGACGATTCAGACGATTCAGACGATTCAGACGCTTCAGACGCTTCAGGCGATTCAGACGCTTCAGGTGCTTCAGGTGCGTCAGACGCTTCAGGTACTTCAGACGCTTCAGGTGCTTCAGGTGCTTCAGACGCTTCAGGTGCTTCAGACGCTTCAGGTGCTTCAGACGCTTCAGGTGCTTCAGACGCTTCAGACGCTTCAGGTGCTTCAGACGCTTCAGACGCTTCAGGTGCTTCAGACGCTTCAGGTGCTTCAGGTGCTTCAGACGCTTCAGGTACTTCAGACGCTTCAGGTGCGTCAGACGCTTCAGACGCTTCAGGTACTTCAGACGCTTCAGGTACTTCAGACGCTTCAGACGCTTCAGGCGCTTCAGACGCTTCAGGTACTTCAGACGCTTCAGGTACTTCAGACGCTTCAGACGCTTCAGACGCTTCAGGCGCTTCAGACGCTTCAGGTGCTTCAGACGCTTCAGGTGCTTCAGACGCTTCAGGTGCTTCAGACGCTTCAGGTGCTTCAGACGCTTCAGGTGCTTAAGACGCTTCAGGTGCTTCAGGTGCGTCAGACGCTTCAGACGCTTCAGACGCTTCAGACGCTTCAGACGCTTCAGACGCTTCAGGTGCTTCAGACGCTTCAGACGCTTCAGACGCTTCAGGCGCTTAAGACGCTTCAGGCGCTTAAGACGCTTCAGGTGCTTCAGACGCTTCAGACGCTTCAGGCGCTTCAGGCGCTTCAGACGCTTCAGGCGCTTCAGACGCTTCAGACGCTTCAGGCGCTTCAGGCGCTTAAGACGCTTCAGGCGCTTAAGACGCTTCAGGCGCTTCAGACGCTTCAGGTGCTTCAGGTGCTTCAGGTGCTTCAGACGCTTCAGACGCTTCAGACGCTTCAGGCGCTTCAGACGCTTCAGGCGCTTCAGACGCTTCAGACGCTTCAGGTGCTTCAGACGCTTCAGGTGCGTCAGACGCTTCAGACGCTTCAGGTGCTTCAGGTGCTTCAGACAGTTTGTAACTTGGGCTTGTAGTGACCACTTTAGTTTGACTTCCTTTTGTCCACAGGCGACCCCCAGTGGCCGTATCCTGCGCCTGAGCCTCAGCTCAGTTACTCTTGGTACCAGAATGCCTCCGAAAGCGACCACAAACCTCTGGCCCAGACCACCACCTTAAAAACCGGCTCTAAAGCGGACGCTGCCTCCTCCTCCGCTCTCGACCAATGGGACGCCATCTTTGGACTGCGCCCGCCCTCCCCGCCGGCCATTCAGGAGCCTCAGCACACCGCGCCGTTGATGTGGGTGTCGACGGGCTACGAAAAGCCTGTGTCGCCGCCGCAGAACCACAACTTCCCCTCAGAGAGTTCGGAGTACTCGTCCACGCTGGTCCGGAACGCCGTTTGTCGGACTTACCGGCGACCCGCCAAAAACAAAGACGACTCGGCGTTTGACACGCTCAGATCCGCCGAAAGTCAAGGTAAACCCGCTGCGGCAGCATCGGCGTCGAGGGGCAGGACGAGGGACTACACCGTGCTACACCCGTCGTCCATGTCGGCGTGTAACGTGACCTTTCAGGAGCGGAACACGGAGACACAGGCGCCCCCTGCAGCCGGCGCGGGGGAAACGGCTGGAGACGCGGCGTGGAGGAAGAAGAGCGAGCTGAACTCCAGGTGAGTGAGCAGTATTTGGATAGCCGGTTACGTCGACGCAGTGACTTTACGACGTCACGTTACGAGAGCAAACTCTGAGCTTGAACTGTTTTTAACTGTCACAACACGACTGGATAAAAGCTCCTGTAACTGTGATTATGATAAACTCTCATTGTAACGCTGCTAACCTTAGCTGCTAACGTTAGCTTGTTCCGGAAAAAGATCGATCGTTTTCCATCTGATGCAAAAAGAGAAACGGACAGTGTGTTTTTTAAGTCGTCAAGTGAACCATGTGATTAAGATCAGTCCATAAATCCTTCAGTTTTCACTTGTTATACTAGTTTGTTTTAGTTTAAATGTTCTGTAGATTGTCGTTAGCATGCACGCTTTTCTAGGTTTAGTTTTGGTACTAAAATCGCTGGGTGGAAAAGTGACCAGTGCAGCTTTACAAACCCTGCGCCTCCTCTTCAGCTCGGCGCCTCCGTCCAAGCAGAGTCAGCCGGACTTGTTTGGGTTCGAGGAGGGTCAAATTCAGAACAGCGGCGCGCCCTCAGACGAAGGAGCGTCCAACTACAAAATCAAATACTTCGGCTTCGACGACATGAGCGACAGCGACGGAGACGAGAGCAGCGGCGGCGAGCGGAGGAAGGCCAAGCGCAAGATGAGGCCCAACCTGGAGGAGGAGGAGGAGACGCCGGAGGAGGAGGAGGTACAGAGGCTGGGTTTCATACAGTTTCATGCTAGGTTTCATACAGTTTCATGCTAGGTTTCATACAGTTTCATGCTAGGTTTCATACAGGGTTTCAGGCTGGGTTTCATACAGAGTTTCAGGCTGGGTTTCATACAGAGTTTCATGCTAGGTTTCATACAGTTTCATGCTAGGTTTCATGCTGGGTTTCATGCTAGGTTTCATACAGAGTTTCATGCTAGGTTTCATACAGAGTTTCAGGCTGGGTTTCATACAGAGTTTCATGCTGGGTTTCATACAGTTTCATGCTAGGTTTCATGCTAGGTTTCATGCTGGGTTTCAGGCTGGGTTTCATACAGAGTTTCAGGCTGTGTTTCATACAGAGTTTCATGCTGGGTTTCATACAGTTTCATGCTAGGTTTCAGGCTGGGTTTCAGGCTGGGTTTCAGGCTGGGTTTCAGGCTGGGTTTCAGGCTGGGTTTCATACAGAGTTTCAGGCTGGGTTTCATACGGAGTTTCAGGCCGGGTTTCATGTGGGGTTTCAAGGTTGAGAATAAGCGGCATCGCAAAATGCGACACAATTTGTCTCAAATGCGATGCATTCGTCAGAATGAGTGTTCAATTGTATTACCAAAGCGCCTAAAAGTACGGATCACTCAAGTGATCGTCAACAACGGCATGACACATGTAGGACGCTGTGTTGACATGACAAGTCCTGCAGTTGTCTCAGATCGCGAGTCTGAAAGTGGGAGGAGCTACAGTGCGGCAAAGTTTGCGTCACAGATTCGGAATTCCGAGGTCAATAGCTCCTAAACACAAAAGTCTTGGCAGATTATTCACATGAAATGCTCATTTAAACTGCCAAGTGACAAAACCTCGTTTTTAACAATCAGATGCAAATTACACTGATCCGAATGTGCAGCCGGAGCCAAGACGAGTGCTTAGGGACCGTCATCAAATGTGCGGACGGAGACGAGACGAGAGTACTTAGGGACCGTCAAGTAGCAAAACGAAAAATGGAATGGAACGTCAAATACAGCTGTACAATTTGAATAACACATAAAATACACCATGATGGACGCCACAGCAACCTTTATTTTTCCATCAGAAGCTTAATTTTTGTGAGTGTAATGACAATTGATATGTAAATGAGACTCCTGAGAATAGTCATCTGTTGATGATGATATGGAAGAAAGTTGTAAATAAGGCCATCTGACTTTGTTTTGATTAATTTGTTCGTTTTGTTAATTTGTTAATTAAATTTAATTTGCAAGTTTTTTTTTTTTTAAGTTTAAAAAATGTTTAAAAGTTAATTTGATAAGAGTTTTTTTTTAAAATAGAATGTTTACAAATACATTTTAAATAAATAACTGTTATATCAATGGAAAATATTGATTGTTAGTCACTTTCGTGTTTTGCTATGCAATTATCAAATTGCTAAACAAATTTGGAAAAATTAACGGATTGTTTAGCAGCACCGCTATACAAGTGAAAATCCTTAATCTGAACCCTGGGTTTCAGGCTGGGTTTTCATACCAAGTTTCATACAGGGTTTCAGATGGTCTCTCAGTTTAGGAGGTCCTCTCTGCCGCACATGGTGGAGGACATGAGGCTGAAGGTCCAGGAGATCCAGGGCTGTGTGGAGCTCAGTGACACAGAGGTCCACAGAGAGAGGGCTGTGGGGCTGCAGGCCTTCACTGATCTCATGCAGTCTGTTCAGAGCCTTCAGGACCGGTTCTTAGAGGAGCTGCAGGAGAAGCAGAGCCAGAGCCACAAACGAGCCCAGGAGCTGGTGCAGCAGCTGGAACAGGAGATCTGTGAGCTGGAGAAGAGCAGCACTGAGGAGGAGCGGCTCTCACGCTCTCAAGACCTCCTCCACTTTCTACAGAGCTGCCCTGCACTCACGCCCCCTGCTGGGCTGAAGGAGTGGAGCAGCCTGAGCTTTGAGCCGGAGACGTGTGAGGGCAGTGCAGCCTGGGCTCTGTCTGAGCTGGAGAAACATCTCTCTGAAGTGTCTTCAAGATTAGAGTGAAGCAGTTTGTGGTGGCGGTCACTCTGGATCCAGACACTGCAGCTCCAAGGCTCGTTCTGTCTGAAGATCTCAAACAGGTTCATCACACTGATGTGAAGAAGAAGCTCCCAGATTCTCCTCTCAGGTTTGATCCTTGGCCTTGTGTTTTGGGTAAGCAGAGTTTCTCCTCAGGCAGGTTTTACTTTGAGGTTCAGGTCAAAAGGAAAACAGACTGGACTTTAGGAGTGGCCCAAGAGTCCATCAAGAGGAAGAGAATGATCACTGTGAATCCTGAAAATTGATTCCTGTGCATTATTCTGATAAACAATGATCAGTACAAAGCTTGTACAGACTCTCCTGTCCTTCTGCCTCTGCAGCGAGCTCCTCAGAAGGTCGGGGTGTTTGTGGACTATGGTGAGGGTCTGGTCTCCTTTTATGATGCAGATTCTGCAGATCTTCTCTTCTCCTTCAGCGGCTGTTGCTTCAGGGAGAAACTATTTCCATATTTCAGTCCTTGTTTAAATTATGAAGGTTCAAACTCTGAAAGTCTCCACTGCAGTGAGGAGCAGAGGTAAAAGTGTCTAAGAACAAGAATAAAAGTTCTTAACCTCAGTCAAATGTAACTGCGGATACTTTTTGAACAGTCATATCAAATCAATAACATCAGCAGCTTTTTACCATCTAAAAAACATTGCCAAAATCATAAACATAGTGTCTAAATCAGACTTGGAGAAACTTATCCATGCATTTGTCTCCAGTAGATTAGACCGTAACGGCCGCTCACATGTCTCTCCAAACGAGCTGTAAAACAGCTGCAGTTCATCCAGAACGCTGCTGCTTGGGTTCTGACTAGAACCAGGAAGTACCATCACATTAGTCCTGTTCTCAGGTCTCGTCACTGAGTTGGGACTAAACCTGGATCGGCCTCCTGCTGGTGCCAGAGTCGGGACTAAACATGGACCGGCCTCCTGCTGGTGCCAGAGTCGGGACTAAACATGGACCGGCCTCCTGCTGGTGCCAGAGTCAGGACTAAACATGGAGCGGTCTCCTGCTGGTGCCAGAGTCAGACGAGACCAGGTCCGTCGTTAAAGATGCAAAGCGCCACACATAAGGTGGGAGAGTCGAGCTCAGAACGGACATGTGTAGTTTGCAGATAGCGCGCTGATATGGAATGAATGGATCTAAAAGTGACATGTCCTGGAGACACCTGTCGTCCTGGCAATGTCAAATCAATATGGGAAAGAGTGTCTGGAATGCTGTGTGTGTGTGTGGTCTGTAATTTCTTTGTGATTTTAATACATTTTCCTGCATTTCATTGTGTATGAAATGTGCTCTATAAATAAACTTGCCGTACTCCATTTTGGACTGAAAGTACAAAGTACAATAAAGAGAAGACTCTTTATTGTTTCAGTTCGTTTGAAATGTCTGAAGGTTTATTTTAATCCTGTTCATGGTGACCTCCTGTGAGAGGATTTTGGGTTCAAGTCAAACTAAATATTATGTGTAAAAATGTCTAAAATTAGAAAATGTATTTGAATATTTAAATTCTTCATCGTAAATTAATCTGATTCTTTAATAATTCTCAATGTGCGAAATCTTCCTAAAGTGAGACGGATGTTTTTTCTTTCTCTCTGGACATTTAACCTTTGACCTGAAATCATCATGTCCCAAAACCGGCGTGGTTTCAGGCGTGGTTTCAGGCGTGGTTTCAGGCGTGGTTTCAGGCGTGGTTTCAGGAGTGGTTTCAGGCGTGGTTTCAGGCGTGGTTTCAGGCGTGGTTTCAGGCGTGGTTTCAGGCGTGGTTTCAGGCGTGGTTTCAGGAGTGGTTTCAGGAGTGGTTTCAGGCGTGGTTTCAGGCGTGGTTTCAGGAGTGGTTTCAGGCGTGGTTTCAGGCGTGGTTTCAGGCGTGGTTTCAGGCGTGGTTTCAGGCGTGGTTTCAGGCGTGGTTTCAGGAGTGGTTTCAGGCGTGGTTTCAGGCGGGGTTTCAGGCGTGGTTTCAGGTGTGGTTTCAGGCGTGGTTTCAGGCGTGGCTCCTGGCTCGGTCCTTTTTGTTGTTGAATTCAAACATTATTTTCTCATTTAATTGTGCACATGTCCCGGCCTGGCCCGGGACAAAGTTTCTCTTGGTTCCGTGTGGATGCTGTGACTTGTTGGCTGATGTGTTGTGCAGCCGTGTGAGGAGATGGAGGACCCGTTCGACCGATTCGACCGCCTGGAGAGGATGGAGAGTTTCCAGATGAACGAGAGGAGCGAGTGGGCGAGCGAGAAGCCCACGGTGAACAAGAAGAACTCTGAGCGGCAAAACAGCACAAGCCTCCGCTCAGGTACTCACCCAACACTCTGCTCTTCCACTTTAGTCCCGCTTTAGTCCCTGGGCCAATTTTTAGTCTCGGCAGTGGTTTTATGGTAACGCTATTTCAATCTTGTATCGACCACTCGAGCTGCACACGGGCTCAAGCGACCGCACAAACCGCATTTAGCCGTTTTATCCCCTTGGTATCCCCTTTGGTTTTATCTATGGTTTTATCTCCTCTTCATCCTCTCCTCTTCGCCCTCTCCTCTTCGCCCTCTCCTCTTCATCCTCTCCTCTTCATCCTCTCCTCTTCATCCTCTCCTCTTCATCCTCTCCTCTTCATCCTCTCCTCTTCATCCTCTTCATCCTCTTCGTCCTCTCCTCTTCATCCTCTCCTCTTCATCCTCTCCTCTTCACCCTCTCCTCTTCACCCTCTCCTCTTCATCCTCTCCTCTTCATCCTCTCCTCTTCATCCTCTCCTCTTCATCCTCTCCTCTTCATCCTCTTCACCCTCTCTTCGTCCTCTCCTCTTCGTCCTCTCCTCTTCGTCCTCTCCTCTTCGTCCTCTCCTCTTCGTCCTCTCCTCTTCGTCCTCTCCTCTTCGTCCTCTCCTCTTCGTCCTCTCCTCTTCACCCTCTCCTCTTCATCCTCTCCTCTTCATCCTCTCCTCTTCATCCTCTTCACCCTCTCTTCATCCTCTCCTCTTCGCCCTCTCCTCTTCGTCCTCTCCTCTTCGCCCTCTCCTCTTCGCCCTCTCCTCTTCGTCCTCTCCTCTTCGTCCTCTCCTCTTCGCCCTCTCCTCTTCGCCCTCTCCTCTTCATCCTCTCTTCTCAGATTTCCTGGACTTCTCTGACGAGGGCCTGAGGGTTTTGGCTGGAGCTCCTCATAGAGTCGCTGCTCAGAGCAAATCCACAGAGAAGAACCCGGACTCTTTCAGGAGGATCTTCAGCGCTCACAAGAAGGTCAGAGTTCATCTGGAGTTGGGCTGACGAGGGAAACGTAATAATTATAGATTTATTTTACGGAAATAATAATCATTAGGCCCGAGCCGAAGGACGAGAAGCGTCCCGGGGAGGGACTTATTATAATTGGATCCGGGGGCTGGAAAAATGCAAAAATCAAGTAGTAAACAAAGACGGATCTGCTCGTGGTGGCATCAAAAATTAGAACTCAGTGGGTTCTAATTTTGAGTGAAGGTTTCGTGAAAAATATTGAAAGACGGCTCACTCCTAAAAAATCAACCATGTAAAAAATGATAATATAACCCTGCCCTAAATCATACAGGGAGTCGGCCATATTGAATCAAACACGGCAATGACAAAAGTGCACCTCGCCGTACATTTGGCATCTCCTCCTACAGTTTTCATTGAAAACACTTCAAATTTGGCCACACGACACAAAACCCAATAGCAATGAAATATTATCAATTTGAAGCTGATAAGCCATTGGGTATAGCCATTGTGAATTTTTAAACAAAATTGCCATTTTTGGTAATTTTTCCCAAAAATAAGTTTCGTACTAATTTTTTGGGGAAAATTTTAATAAAGCGTTTTTGTATATTTCCAAGCTGAACGCAATGATATGCAAATGTAAAGGCTAGCTAATAAAATGGCTCTCTAGCGCCCTCTCCAAATTAGATTAAAAAAAATAATTAAAGACTATTTATTTGTTGTAGACAACTGAAAATATTTATAAGGAGGTAATCTAAGACCAGGCACAATTAGAAACAATTACGTGACTAGCTTGAGTTTTTATAGCTTTCAGTGTTTATTTACTAAATGCTAATCCGGGGCGGTTAGCTATGCTCCATTCTTTTAATAGCTTAGCATTAGCTCAACATTAGCTGCTGATCATGCATTCCTATGGGTTCTGTTAGCTTTACGCTATCCTATGCTAACGTTAACTTTTGGCTACGCATTGGTTTGACGACTGAATAGCGTAACTCATGTGCGGACCCAGGCCCAAAGTTTGGTTGCCTGACCCGCCAGCCCCGCCCACATTCTGTTCGAATGCGTCTCGGTCTGGATTCGGACCATTGGGGGAGCATTTACTGGTCCAACCACCGCCGCTAATTTGTGTCACGTGTCTCTCACATGCAGAAGACTTTGTGTCACGTGTCTCTCACATGCAGAAGACTTTGTGTCACGTGTCTCTCACATGGAGAAGACTTTGTGTCACGTGTCTCTCACATGTAGAAGACTTTGTGTCACGTATCTCTCAAATGCAGAAGACTTTGTGTCACGTCTCACATGCAGAAGACTTTGTGTCTCGTGTCTCTCACATGCAGAAGACTTTGTGTCATGTGTCTCAGATGCAGAAGACTTTGTGTCTCGTGTCTCTCACATGTAGAAGACTTTGTGTCACGTGTCTCTCACATGCAGAAGACTTTGTGTCACGTGTCTCACATGCAGAAGACTTTGTGTCACGTGTCTCTCACATGTAGAAGACTTTGTGTCACGTGTCTCTCACATGCAGAAGACTTTGTGTCGCGTGTCTCTCACATGCAGAAGACTTTGTGTCGCGTGTCTCTCACATGCAGAAGACTTTGTGTCACGTGTCTCTCACATGCAGAAGACTTTGTGTCACGTGTCTCTCACATGCAGAAGACTTTGTGTCGCGTGTCTCTCACATGCAGAAGACTTTGTGTCACGTCTCTCTCATATTCAGAAGACTTTGTGTCTCGTGTCTCTCACATGCTGAAGACTTTGTGTCACGTGTCTCTCACATGCAGAAGACTTTGTCACGTGTCTCTCACATGCAGAAGACTTTGTGTCACGTCTCTCTCACATTCAGAAGACTTTGTGTCTCGTGTCTCTCACATGCTGAAGACTTTGTGTCACGTGTCTCTCACATGCAGAAGACTGTGTCACGTGTCTCTCACATGCAGAAGTCTTTGTGTCACGTGTCTCTCACGTGCAGAAGACTGTGTCACGTGTCTCTCACATGCAGAAGTCTTTGTGTCACGTGTCTCTCACGTGCAGAAGACTTTGTGTCACGTGTCTCTCACATGTAGAAGACTTTGTGTCACGTGTCTCTCACATGCAGAAGACTTTGTGTCACGTCTCTCTCACATTCAGAAGACTTTGTGTCTCGTGTCTCTCACATGCAGAAGACTTTGTGTCACGTGTCTCTCACGTGCAGAAGCCTTTGTCACGTGTCTCTCACGTGCAGAAGTCTTTGTGTCACGTGTCTCTCACATGCATAAGTCTTTGTGTCACGTGTCTCTCAAATGCAGAAGACTTTGTGTCACGTGTCTCTCACATGCAGAAGTCTTTGTGTCACGTGTCTCTCACATGCTGAAGACTTTGTGTCACGTGTCTCTCACGTGCAGAAGACTTTGTGTCACGTGTCTCTCACGTGCAGAAGTCTTTGTGTCACGTGTCTCTCACGTGCAGAAGTCTTTGTGTCACGTGTCTCTCAAGTGCAGAAGACTTTGTCACGTGTCTCTCACATGCAGAAGACTTTGTCACGTGTCTCTCACATGTAGAAGACTTTGTCACGTGTCTCTCACATGTAGAAGACTTTGTGTCACGTGTCTCTCACATGCAGAAGTCTTTGTGTCACGTGTCTCTCACATGCTGAAGACTTTGTGTCACGTGTCTCTCACGTGCAGAAGACTTTGTGTCACGTGTCTCTCACGTGCAGAAGTCTTTGTCACGTGTCTCTCACGTGCAGAAGTCTTTGTGTCACGTGTCTCTCAAGTGCAGAAGACTTTGTCACGTGTCTCTCACATGCAGAAGACTTTGTCACGTGTCTCTCACATGCAGAAGTCTTTGTGTCACGTGTCTCACATGTAGAAGACTTTGTGTCACGTGTCTCTCACATGTAGAAGACTTTGTCACGTGTCTCTCACATGCAGAAGTCTTTGTGTCACGTGTTTCTCACATGCAGAAGTCTTTGTCACGTGTCTCTCACATGCAGAAGACTTTGTGTCACGTGTCTCTCACATGCAGAAGACTGTCGCGTGTCTCTCGAATGCGGAAGACGTCTCTCAAATGTTTACAGAACATTCAGAACAAAATGTATAACTTAATTTACCTCTGATTTACAGAGTTTAGTGCGTCGCTTGTTGACTCGGCAGAAGTCCACAACGTTTCTCAGTCTGTTATTTTTATTCTTTCCTCGTGATCCACCATGTTTGTTTAGACATGAACGGACAATGTGTTCGTCTGATTGGTTAATCCGCCTGTCAATCATTCCCTTTGGAAATTGGCGCGACTGGGTTAGAACCCAGATCCTCAGGTTTTGTAAAGTAGTCCGTCAAAACGTGTTGGGAATGGCTGGTCAGGCAATGGGTTTGGGGCTTGAGCCTCGGATCGTTGTCCAAAAGCCCCGGATGTTTTAGTTTTTTAAAAACACATCATGACGTCACTAAGTGGTTTGGCGCAATAGGTAGATCATTGGGTTGGGACGCAGAGGACCAGAACACCCACGAGCCCTCACAAACACCCACGAGCCCGCACAAACACCCACGAGCCCTCACAAACACCCACGAGCCCGCCCCCTGCCCCCACGAGCCCGCCCCCACGAGCCCGCCCCCACGAGCCCGCCCCCATGAGCCTGCGCCCCGCCCCAACAAGCCCCCACGAGTTTGGCTCGCATGTTTCTTTGCTCCGTTCTCGCTGCCGAAGCCTCAGGTGGTTCAAGATCTGGCACAGGTCTTGTTTTTTAATTTCGCTCATCTCCAGAATCCCTCTTTTGTCTCGGAGCGTGGTCCCGCTGAGAGGCCCCTGTTGTATCGGAGCCAGAAGAAGTGAGCGGAGCCAAGATCAGAGCAGATGAAACCAGGCTTTAGACCTTCTGTTGTCGTGCTTTGGCCCTTGTCTAGTCCTGAGTGGGTCTTTCATTTTGGTCCATTCTTTAGTTTTCGTTCAGTCCTGGTTTAAACTCTTTAAGTCCCCTGGTTTAGCTTGAGTTTAGCCCCTGGTTCAGCATTTCATCAGCCACGATTTGGTCTTTAATGTTGGTTTTAAACAGTTAACATCTCCTGATTAAGGCCTGATTTATTTCTGGTTTAGTTCGAGTTTAGCCCCTGGTACAGTCCTGATTTTGTTTCTAAATTACTATGAGTTTAGTCCTGGTTTAGTGCTGGTTTGACCTGTTGCTTTGGTCCTGCTTTGGTCCTGGTTTAGTCCTGGTTTAGTCCTGGTTTAGACCTGGTTTGGTCCTGGTTAGACCTGGTTTGGTCCTGGTTTAGACCTGGTTTGGTCCTGGTTTGGTCCTGGTTTGGTCCCGGTTTGGTCCCGGTTTGGTCCCGGTTTGGTCCCGGTTTGGTCCTGGTTTGGTCCTGGTTTGGTCCTGGTTTGGTCCTGGTTTGGTCTAGTCTAATGTGAATCCAGTGAAATAACTCTTCTGATCACATGTCTGTTGTTTTAATCTGTCTTTTCATGATTGACATTTGTAAGTAAATCTGGCCCAAATGTAGTTCTGTCCCGTTCAGTGTGTTTTTGGCGTGGGCCGTGTGTTGTGTGGGCCGGACCAGCAGGGGGCAGTGCTCTTGTATGGGCCGGACCAGCAGGGGGCAGTGCTCTTGTATGGGCCGGACCAGCAGGGGGCGGTGCTCTTGGCTCGGACTCAGACTTGTGGCGTGTGGCGTTTGGGGTTTAATCAGGAAAAACAAAAGTGCAAGAGCGACGTTTGGCAGAAGATGCAGTGACGAGCTCAGAGGGAGACGGAGAGATAAAAGAAGCAACGATCTGCACCATCCGAGGACCTAAACTAGGACTAAACCAGGACTAAACCAGGACTAAACCAGGACTAAACCAGGACTAAACCAGGACTAAACCAGGACTAAACCAGGACTAAACCAGGACTAAACCAGGACTAAACCAGGACTAAACCAGGACTAAACCAGGACCTGGTCAAAGGTCAAAGGTTAAATGTCCAGAGAGAAAACTGAGCAGAAAGAAAAAACATCTGTTTCACTTTAAGAAGATTTCACACATTGAGAATTATTAAAGAATCAGATTTATTGATTACGATGAAGAATTTAAATACATTTCCCAATTTTAGACATTTTTACACATAATATTTAGTTTGACTTGAACCCAAAACCCTCTCACAGGAGGTCACCATGAACAGGATTATAATAAACATTCAGACATTTCAAAAGAACTGAAACAATGAAGAGAAGACCTTTGTACTTTCAGTCCAAAATGGAGTGAAAAGTATCCACAGTTACATTTGACTGAAGTTCAGAACTTTTCTTCTTGTTCTTAGTCACTTTGACCTCTGAAAGTCTCCACTGCAGTGAGGACCAGAGGAGCAGAGTTTGAACCTCCAGCATTTAAACCGGGACAGAAAAATGGAAACAGTTTCTCTCGGAAGCAGCAGCCGCTGAAGGAGAAGAGAAGATCTGCAGAATCTGCATCATAAAAGGAGACCAGACCCTCACCATAGTCCACAAACACCCCGACCTTCTGAGGAGCTCGCTGCAGAGGCAGAAGGACAAGAGGAACTGTACAAGCCCAGTACTTTTTTCATCAACTCAATACACCAGAATCCATTTTCAGGACACAGACAGAACTTTCTCTTACTCTTGATGGACTCTTGGGCCACTCCTAAAGTCCAGTCTGTTTTCCTTTTGACCTGAACCTCAAAGTAAAACCTGCCTGAGGAGAAACTCTGCTTTCCCAGAACATTAACATATTGATCAAACCTCAGAGGAGAATCTGGGAGCTTCTTCTTCACATCAGTGTGATGAACCTGTTTGAGATCTTCAGACAGAACGAGCCTTGGAGCTGCAGTGTCTGGATCCAGACGTCCACCACAAACTGCTTCACTCTCAGTAGTTCTAATCTTGAAGACACTTCAGAGAGATGTTTCTCCAGCTCAGACAGAGCCCAGGCTGCACTGCCCTCACACGTCTCCGGCTCAAAGCTCACGCTGCTCCGCTCCTTCAGCCCAGCAGGGGGCGTGAGTGCAGGGCAGCTCTGTAGAAAGTGGAGGAGGTCTTGAGAGCGTGAGAGCCGCTCCTCCTCAGTGCTGCTCTTCTCCAGCTCACAGATCTCCTGTTCCAGCTGCTGCACCAGCTCCTGGGCTCGTTTGTGGCTCCGGCTCTGCTTCTCCTGCAGCTCCTCTAAGAACCGGTCCTGAAGGCTCTGAACAGACTGCATGAGATCAGTGAAGGCCTGCAGCCCCACAGCCCTCTCTCTGTGGACCTCTGTGTCACACAGCCCTGGATCTCCTGGACCTTCAGCCTCATGTCCTCCACCATGTGCGGCAGAGAGGACCTCCTAAACTGAGAGACCATCTCCAAGACCAAATAGTTGACTCTGAGCTTAGGTCTTCTGTCATAGCTGCTGTTACACAGAGGACATGTGCAGGGCCCCTCAGGGGCCCAGGCCGCACAGATGCAGTCTTTGCAGAAGTTGTGTCCACTTGGAGACCTCCAGACAGATGGAGCACCGGAACATCTCCTCAAAGCTCCTTTCACTTGAAGAGGACATTTCTTCTCCTTCTCCTTCTCAAATCAAATCAATTTATTTTTGTAAGGCCCAAAATCACAACAACAGTTGCCTCTGAGGGCCACAGGGAGAAATGAATCAACAATGTCTGTGGTGGCGAGGGACGATGTCCCAGGGTCCTCTGTCCTTAGACTCTCCTTCTCGGCCAGGAAAAACTACAAAAAAAAAACCTCTTTGGGGAAAAAGCGTAGAAACCTGGAGGAGTTCCAGGAGGAGAGATCCGACTCTCCTCCTCCTCCTCCTCCTCCTCCTCCTCCTCCGTTTTATGGTAGTTGGTATCTGTTGGAGAGATATCTCTGGATTGTGTGGACTGTAAGGTTCTAGATCAGGTGTGTAGCCTGAACCAGCTTAATCCTCCTGTTCGCTCCACTCACTACAAGTGCATGGAAACAAAGAAGTTACAGAGCCTTTTGTACAAGTCCAAGTGTTACATTAGCTCCTCCTACTGTAGATTTAAGTCTTAGACTTTGTTCTTTAGGCTTTGTTCTTTAGACTTTGTTCTTCAGGTCAAAGCCCACGACTGTAATCTGTAATATAATTTATAATATATAATTATTGAACCGACACCTTAACCTTGGTGGAGGGGTTTGAGCGCCCGAATGATCCCAGGAGCTATGTTGTCGGGGGGGGCTAAAACCCCTGGTCCGGTCTCCCAAGGCAAACAGGTCCTAGGTGACGGGTCAGACAAAGATCGGTTCAGAAGCCCTCTATGATGAGTAAAAGAACAAGGCCGTTTACGTCGCCCGGAACGGCGTCACCGGGGCCCCATCCTGGAGCCAGGCCTGGGATGGGTGCTCGATGGCGAGCGCCTGGTGGCCGGGTCTTTCCCCACGGGGCCCGGCCGGGCACAGCCCGAAAGAGCGACGTGGGGCCGTTCTCCCGTGGACCCACCACCCGCAGGAGGATCCATAAGGGGCCAGTGCAAAGAGATCTGGGCGGCAGTCGACGGCAGGGGCCTCGACGACCAGATCTCCAAGACGTAATATTTTTCGTCTTGGGAGGGTTGAACCTACATTTCGTCTTTTTGTTGCTTTGAAGCTTCAATACATGGTTGTGGCAGTAATTGTTTTGAAATGCTAAAAAACTCTCTCAGCAACGAGCATTAGGCCAACATTAGGCGGCGGGTGCGGCGCGGAGCACGGGGAGTGCGTACGGGGGAGCACGGGGAGTGCGTACGGGGGAGTGCGTACGGGGGAGCCCGTGCGCGTACAGCGGCCCATGCGCGCACCGCGGCCCATGCGTTGTGATCACGGCGCGCAGTGGCCCGTGCTGAGCTTGTGCGGGAGGTTGAGCGATATCGACTAGATATAGTCGGCCTCACCTCCACGTACTGTTTGGGCTCTGGAACCATCTCCTCGAGAGGGGCTGGACGCTTCACTTCTCTGTTCTTGCCCGCGGGGAGAGGCGGCGGGCTGGTGTGGGCTTATAGCCCCTCAGCTCAGCCGCCACGTGTTGGTGTTCACCCCAGTGAACGAGAGGGTCGCGTCCCTCCGCCTTCGGGTGGGGGACAGGTCTCTCACTGTTGTGTCGGCCTACGGGCCGAACATCAGTGCAGAGTACCCGGCCTTCTTGGAGTCCTTGGGAGGAGTACTGGACAGTGCACCGACCGGGGACTCTATTGTTCTACTGGGGGACTTCAACGCCCACGTGGGCAATGACAGTGAAACCTGGAGATGGGTGATCGGGAAGAACGGCTTCCCGGTGTTCAGTTATTGGACTTCAGTGCTAGCCACGGATTGTCCATAACGAACACCATGTTCAAGCGCAAGGGCGTCCATCAGTGCACATGGCACCAGGACACAGGCCGGAGGTCAATGATCCACTTTGCAGTAAGTCAGACCTGATCTCAGTGCATGTTGGACTCCTCAGGGTTGCCCTTTGTCACCGGTTCTGTTCATAGTTTTTATGGACAGAATATCTAGGTGTGGTCAGGGGTCGGAGGGTGTAGTCAGGGGTCGGAGGGTGTCCGGTTTTGGGGTCCACAGGATCTCATCTCTGCTGTTTGCAGACAATGTTGTCCTGATGGCTCCATCAAACCCGGACCTGCAGCTGCACTGGGACGGTTTGAGCCGAGTGTGAAGTGGCTGGGATGAGAATCAGCTCCAAATCCGAGGCCATGGTTCTCGACCGGAAAAAGGTCGCTTGCCCTCTTCAGGTGGGTGGGGTGTCCTTGCCCCAAGTGGAGGAGTTCAAGTATCTCTGGGTCTTGTTCACGAGTGACGGAAGGATGGAGCGCGAGATCGACAGTTGGATCGATATAGCGGCTGCAGTGATGCAGTCGCTGCACCGACTGTTGTGGTGAAGAAGGAGCTGAGTCGAAAGACAAAGCTCTGGATTTACCGGTTGGTCTACGTTCTGACCTCACCTATGGTCATGAGCTTTGGGTAATGACCGAAAGGACAAGATCGCGGATACAAGTGGTCGAAATGAGTTTTCCTCCGGCGTGTGGCTGGGCGCTCCCTTAGAGATAAGGTGAGGAGCTCGGCCACACGGGAGGAGCTCGGAGTAGAGCCACTGCTCCTCTAGCTGATGTGACTCGGGCATCTGTTCCGGAGCCTCCTGGGCGCCTCCCTGGAGAGGTGTTCCGGGCATGTCCCACCGGGAAGAGGACAATGTCTCTCGGCTGGCCTGGGAACGCCTCGGGATCCCCGGGGGAGTTAGAAGAAGTGTCTGTGGAGAAGGAAGTCTGGGAGTCCCTGATTAGACCGCTGCCCCCGCGACCCAGCCCCGGATAAAGCGGTCGAAAATGGATGGATGGATAATTATAATTTGATTAGATTTTTCCTTCCTCAGGTGAACGTCTCTTGTTTCCACATTAAAGTCTGCATATGAGAGAGATGGTTCTTTAAAGGCTGAATTACTTTTTTTAAACTGAAAAACAAAACGAAAAAATTAAAATGTTCACTGCAAGATTAAGCGACAGAAATTCAAATGATAAATGTATAAAATATTATGGGTCAAGTCGCCATCTTTTGAAATTGAAACTCCGATGACACGACTTTAAAACACTGTTGTAATGTGTGTGTTTCAGTCTCCCACTAAAGCCGTGTACAACGCTCGACACTGGGCCGTGGACAGCGAAGAAGCTCCGCCCACCACCTTTCTGTGCAAACCCCCGTCTGCTCCGGTTAGTTAGTTCCACCGTTCTCTTCAGAGCTCTGTTTCTCTCACTAAACGCTCTCACGTTCTCCTCAGAGCTCTGTTTCTCTCACTAAACGCTCTCACGTTCTCTTCAGAGCTCTGTTTCTCTCTCTAAACGCTCTCACGTTCTCTTCAGAGCTCTGTTTCTCTCACTAAACGCTCTCACGTTCTCTTCAGAGCTCTGTTTCTCTCACTAAACGCTCTCACGTTCTCTTCAGAGCTCTGTTTCTCTCACTAAACGCTCTCACGTTCTCTTCAGAGCTCTGTTTCTCTCACTAAACGCTCTCACGTTCTCCTCAGAGCTCTGTTTCTCTCACTAAACGCTCTCACGTTCTCTTCAGAGCTCTGTTTCTCTCTCTAAACGCTCTCACGTTCTCTTCAGAGCTCTGTTTCTCTCACTAAACGCTCTCACGTTCTCTTCAGAGCTCTGTTTCTCTCACTAAACGCTCTCACGTTCTCCTCAGAGCTCTGTTTCTCTCACTAAACGCTCTCACGTTCTCTTCAGAGCTCTGTTTCTCTCACTAAACGCTCTCACGTTCTCTTCAGAGCTCTGTTTCTCTCTAAACGCTCTCACGTTCTCTTCAGAGCTCTGTTTCTCTCACTAAACGCTCTCACGTTCTCTTCAGAGCTCTGTTTCTCTCTAAACGCTCTCACGTTCTCCTCAGAGCTCTGTTTCTCTCACTAAACGCTCTCACGTTCTCTTCAGAGCTCTGTTTCTCTCTCTAAACGCTCTCACGTTCTCCTCAGAGCTCTGTTTCTCTCTCTAAATGCTCTCACGTTCTCCTCAGAGCTCTGTTTCTCTCACTAAACGCTCTCACGTTCTCTTCAGAGCTCTGTTTCTCTCACTAAACGCTCTCACGTTCTCTTCAGAGCTCTGTTTCTCTCACTAAACGCTCTCACGTTCTCTTCAGAGCTCTGTTTCTCTCACTAAACGCTCTCACGTTCTCTTCAGAGCTCTGTTTCTCTCACTAAACGCTCTCACGTTCTCCTCAGAGCTCTGTTTCTCTCACTAAACGCTCTCACGTTCTCTTCAGAGCTCTGTTTCTCTCACTAAACGCTCTCACGTTCTCTTCAGAGCTCTGTTTCTCTCACTAAACGCTCTCACGTTCTCTTCAGAGCTCTGTTTCTCTCACTAAACGCTCTCACGTTCTCTTCAGAGCTCTGTTTCTCTCACTAAACGCTCTCACGTTCTCTTCAGAGCTCTGTTTCTCTCACTAAACGCTCTCACGTTCTCTTCAGAGCTCTGTTTCTCTCACTAAACGCTCTCACGTTCTCTTCAGAGCTCTGTTTCTCTCACTAAACGCTCTCACGTTCTCTTCAGAGCTCTGTTTCTCTCACTAAACGCTCTCACGTTCTCTTCAGAGCTCTGTTTCTCTCTCTAAACGCTCTCACGTTCTCTTCAGAGCTCTGTTTCTCTCACTAAACGCTCTCACGTTCTCTTCAGAGCTCTGTTTCTCTCACTAAACGCTCTCACGTTCTCTTCAGAGCTCTGTTTCTCTCTCTAAACGCTCTCACGTTCTCTTCAGAGCTCTGTTTCTCTCACTAAACGCTCTCACGTTCTCTTCAGAGCTCTGTTTCTCTCACTAAACGCTCTTACGTTCTCTTCAGAGCTCTGTTTCTCTCACTAAACGCTCTCACGTTCTCCTCAGAGCTCTGTTTCTCTCACTAAACGCTCTCACGTTCTCCTCAGAGCTCTGTTTCTCTCACTAAACGCTCTCACGTTCTCTTCAGAGCTCTGTTTCTCTCACTAAACGCTCTCACGTTCTCCTCAGAGCTCTGTTTCTCTCACTAAACGCTCTCACGTTCTCCTCAGAGCTCTGTTTCTCTCACTAAACGCTCTCACGTTCTCTTCAGAGCTCTGTTTCTCTCACTAAACGCTCTCACGTTCTCTTCAGAGCTCTGTTTCTCTCTAAACGCTCTCACGTTCTCCTCAGAGCTCTGTACCCGGCTCCAGCAGCAGTTCTGAACAGACAGACGCTCGGTGTAAAGACGATGGCGTGTTCAAGGCGCCGCCGCCGCCTCCTAAAGTCTCCAAATGTGTGAAAGTGTCAGCAGATCCGTGCCAGGACACGGTCACGACGCTGCGCTGCCACAAGGAGCACAAAGAGGTACGCATCACACAGATGTTGGGGTCAGAGGACATGATGGGGTCAGGGGTCACGATGGTGTCAGAGGACACGATGCGGTCAGAGGACACGATGGGGTCAGGGGTCACGATGGGGTCAGGGGTCACGATGGGGTCAGGGGTCACGATGCGGTCAGAGGACACGATGCGGTCAGAGGACACGATGCGGTCAGGGGTCACGATGGGGTCAGGGGTCACGATGGGGTCAGGGGTCACGATGGGGTCAGGGGACACGATGGGGTCAGGGGACACGATGGGGTCAGGGGTCATGATGCGGTCAGAGGACACGATGGGGTCAGGGGTCACGATGCGGTCAGAGATTACGATGGGGTCATGTTGGGGTCAGAGGACATGGTGGGGTCAGAGATGATGATGATGATGATGATGATGATGATGATGATGATGATGATGATGATGATGATGATGATGATGATGATGATGATGATGATGATGATGATGATGATGCAGCTGTACACGGTGGTGCAACACGTCAAACACTTCAACGATGTGGTGGAGTTTGGAGAAAATCAGGAATTCACCGACGACTTTGAATATTTGGCAACCGGACTGAAGACGGGACAACCTCTGAACACACGCTGCCTGAGGTAAGACCTGGACTGGACCCTCTGGAACTTTAACTATTAGTAACGTGACAACACACTGGCGCTCACTCGTGACGACACACTGACGCTCACTCGTGACGACACACTGACGCTCACTCGTGGCGACACACGTGGCGACACACGTGGCGACACACGTGACGACACACGTGGCGACACACTGGCGCTCACACGTGACGACACACGTGACGACACACGTGACGACACACTGGCGCTCACACGTGACGACACACGTGACGACACTTGTGACGACACACGGGCGCTCACACGTGACGACACTCGTGACGACACACGTGGCGACACACTGGCGCTCACACGTGACGACACTCGTGACGACACACGTGGCGACACACTGGCGCTCACACGTGACGACACACTGGCGCTCACACGTGACGACACACGTGTCGCTCACACGTGGCGACACACGTGGCGACACACGTGACGACACACGTGGCGACACACGTGGCGACACACGTGGCGACACACGTGGCGACACACTGGCGCTCACACGTGACGACACACGTGACGACACTCGTGACGACACACTGGCGCTCACACGTGACGACACACGTGACGACACTTGTGACGACACACGGGCGCTCACACGTGACGACACTCGTGACGACACACGTGGCGACACACTGGCGCTCACACGTGACGACACACTGGCGCTCACACGTGACGACACTCGTGACGACACACGTGGCGACACACTGGCGCTCACACGTGACGACACACTGGCGCTCACACGTGACGACACACGTGTCGCTCACACGTGGCGACACACGTGGCGACACACGTGACGACACACGTGGCGACACACGTGGCGACACACGTGGCGACACACTGGCGCTCACACGTGACGACACACGTGACGACACTCGTGACGACACACGTGACGACACACTGACGCTCACTCGTGACGACACACTGACGCTCACTCGTGACGACACACGTGACGACACTTGTGACGACACACGGGCGCTCACACGTGACGACACACGTGACGACACTCGTGACGACACTCGTGACGACACACGTGGCGACACACTGGCGCTCACACGTGACGACACACTGGCGCTCACACGTGACGACACACTGGCGCTCACACGTGACGACACACTGGCGCTCACACGTGACGACACTCGTGACGACACACGTGGCGACACACGTGACGACACACTGGCGCTCACACGTGACGACACACTGGCGCTCACACGTGTCGCCACACGTGTCGCCACGTGTCGCCACACGTGGCGACACACGTGGCGACACACGTGGCGACACACGTGACGACACACGTGGCGACACACGTGACGACACACGTGGCGACACACTGGCGCTCACACGTGACGACACACGTGACGACACTCGTGACGACACGCGTGACGACACACTGGCGCTCACACGTGACGACACTCGTGACGACACACGTGACGACACACTGGCGCTCACACGTGACGACACACTGACGCTCACTCGTGACGACACACTGGCGCTCACACGTGACGACACTCGTGACGACACTCGTGACGACACACTGGCGCTCACTCGTGACGACACACTGGCGCTCACACGTGACGACACTTGTGACGACACACGGGCGCTCACACGTGACGACACACGTGACGACACACGTGGCGACACTTGTGGCGACACACGGGCGCTCACACGTGACGACACACGTGACGACACACGTGGCGACACACGTGGCAACACACGTGGCGACACTCGTGACGACACACGTGGCGACACACGTGGCGACACACTGGCGCTCACACGTGACGACACACTGGCGCTCACACGTGACGACACACTGGCGCTCACACGTGACGACACTCGTGACGACACACGTGGCGACACACGTGGCGACACACTGGCGCTCACACGTGACGACACACTGGCGCTCACACGTGACGACACACTGGCGCTCACACGTGACGACACACTGGCGCTCACACGTGTCGCCACACGTGTCGCCACACGTGACGACACACGTGGCGACACACGTGGCGACACACGTGGCGACACACGTGGCGACACACGTGACGACACACGTGACGACACACGTGGCGACACACGTGGCGACACACGTGGCGACACACGTGGCGACACACGTGACGACACACGTGACGACACACGTGACGACACTCGTGACGACACACTGGCGCTCACACGTGACGACACACGTGACGACACACGTGACGACACACGTGACGACACACTGGCGCTCACACGTGACGACACACTGGCGCTCACACGTGACGACACACGTGACGACACACTGGCGCTCACACGTGACGACACACGTGACGACACACTGGCGCTCACACGTGACGACACACGTGGCGACACACGTGGCGACACACTGGCGCTCACACGTGACGACACACGTGACGACACGCTGGCGCTCACACGTGACGACACACTGGCGCTCACACGTGACGACACACTGGCGCTCACACGTGACGACACACGTGACGACACACTGGCGCTCACACGTGACGACACACTGGCGCTCACACGTGACGACACACGTGACGACACACGTGGCGCTCACACGTGACGACACACGTGAAGACACTCGTGACGACACTCGTGACGACACACGTGACGACACACTGGCGACACACGTGACGACACACTGGCGCTCACACGTGACGACACACTGGCGCTCACACGTGACGACACACTGGCGCTCACACGTGACGACACACGTGACGACACACGTGACGACACACTGGCGCTCACACGTGACGACACACGTGGCGACACACGTGGCGACACTCGTGACGACACACGTGGCGACACACGTGGCGACACACTGGCGCTCACACGTGACGACACACTGGCGCTCACACGTGACGACACACTGGCGCTCACACGTGACGACACTCGTGACGACACACGTGGCGACACACTGGCGCTCACACGTGACGACACACGTGACGACACACTGGCGCTCACACGTGACGACACACGTGGCGACACACGTGGCGACACTCGTGACGACACACGTGGCGACACACGTGGCGACACACTGGCGCTCACACGTGACGACACACTGGCGCTCACACGTGACGACACTCGTGACGACACACGTGGCGACACACGTGACGACACACTGGCGCTCACACGTGACGACACACGTGACGACACACGTGGCGACACACGTGGCGACACACGTGGCGACACACGTGGCGACACACGTGGCGACACACGTGGCGACACACGTGACGACACACGTGACGACACACTGGCGCTCACACGTGACGACACACGTGACGACACACGTGGCGCTCACACGTGACGACACACGTGACGACACACGTGGCGACACACGTGACGACACACGTGGCGACACTCGTGACGACACTCGTGACGACACTCGTGACGACACACGTGACGACACACTGGCGCTCACACGTGACGACACACGTGACGACACACTGGCGCTCACACGTGACGACACACTGGCGCTCACACGTGACGACACACTGGCGCTCACACGTGACGACACACGTGAAGACACTCGTGACGACACTCGTGACGACACACGTGACGACACACTGGCGCTCACACATGACGACACACGTGACGACACACGTGGCGACACACGTGGCGACACACGTGACGACACACGTGGCGACACACGTGACGACACACTGGCGCTCACACGTGACGACACACGTGGCGCTCACACGTGACGACACACTGGCGCTCACACGTGACGACACACTGGCGCTCACACGTGACGACACACGTGACGACACACTGGCGCTCACACGTGACGACACACTGGCGCTCACACGTGACGACACACGTGACGACACACGTGGCGCTCACACGTGACGACACACGTGACGACACACGTGGCGACACACGTGGCGACACACGTGGCGACACACGTGGCGACACACGTGACGACACACGTGACGACACACTGGCGCTCACACGTGACGACACACGTGACGACACACTGGCGCTCACACGTGACGACACACTGGCGCTCACACGTGACGACACTCGTGACGACACACGTGACGACACACGTGACGACACACGTGACGACACACTGGCGCTCACACGTGACGACACACTGGCGCTCACACGTGACGACACACGTGACGACACACTGGCGCTCACACGTGACGACACACTGGCGCTCACACGTGACGACACACTGGCGCTCACACGTGACGACACACGTGACGACACACTGGCGCTCACACGTGACGACACACGTGGCGCTCACACTGGCGCTCACTCGTGACGACACACGTGACGAAACACGTGACGAAACACGTGACGACACACGTGACGACACACGTGACGACACACTGGCGCTCACACGTGACGACACACGTGACGACACACGTGGTGCTCACACGTGACGACACACGTGACGACACACGTGACGACACACGTGACGACACACGTGACGACACACGTGACGACACTGGCGCTCACTCGTGACGACACACGTGACGACACACGTGACGACACACTGGCGCTCACTCGTGACGACACACGTGACGACACACGTGACGACACACGTGACGACACACGTGACGACACACTGGCGCTCACTCGTGACAACACACGTGACCACACACGTGACGACACACGTGGCGCTCACACGTGACGACACTTGTGACGACACACGTGACGACACTGGCGCTCACTCGTGACGACACACGTGACGACACATGTGACGACACACGTGACGACACACGTGGCGCTCACACGTGGCGCTCACACGTGGCGCTCACACGTGGCGCTCACACGTGGCGCTCACACGTGGCGCTCACACGTGGCGCTCACACGTGGCGCTCACACGTGACGACACACGTGACGACACACGTGACGACACGCGTGACGACACGCGTGACGACACGCGTGACGACACGCGTGACGACACGCGTGACGACACGCGTGACGACACGCGTGACGACACGCGTGACGACACGCGTGACGACACGCGTGACGACACGCGTGACGACACTGGCGCTCACTCGTGACGACACACGTGACCACACACGTGACGACACACGTGGCGCTCACACGTGGCGCTCACACGTGACGACACTTGTGACGACACACGTGACGACACTGGCGCTCACTCGTGACGACACACGTGACGACACATGTGACGACACACGTGACGACACACGTGGCGCTCACACGTGGCGCTCACACGTGGCGCTCACACGTGACGACACACGTGACGACACACTGGCGCTCACTCGTGACAACACACGTGACCACACACGTGACAACACACGTGGCGCTCACACGTGACGACACTTGTGACGACACACGTGACGACACTGGCGCTCACTCGTGACGACACACGTGACGACACATGTGACGACACACGTGGCGCTCACACGTGGCGCTCACACGTGGCGCTCACACGTGGCGCTCACACGTGGCGCTCACACGTGGCGCTCACACGTGGCGCTCACACGTGACGACACACGTGACGACACACGTGACGACACACGTGACGACACACGTGACGACACTGGCGCTCACTCGTGACGACACACGTGACGACACACGTGACGACACTGGCGCTCACTCGTGACGACACACGTGACGACACACGTGACGACACACTGGCGCTCACTCGTGACGACACACGTGACGACACACGTGACGACACACGTGACGACACACGTGACGACACACGTGACGACACACGTGACGACACAGGCGCTCACTCGTGACGACACACGTGACGACACACGTGACGACACACGTGACGACACACGTGACGACACACTGGCGCTCACTCGTGACGACACACGTGACGACACACGTGACTACACACGTGACGACACACGTGACGACACACGTGACGACACACGTGACGACACACGTGACACTGGCGCTCACTCGTGACGACACATGTGACGACACACGTGACGACACACGTGACGACACACGTGGCGACACACGTGGCGACACACGTGACGACACACGTGACGACACACGTGACGACACACGTGACGACACACGTGACGACACACGTGACACTGGCGCTCACTCGTGACGACACACGTGACGACACACGTGACGACACACGTGACGACACACGTGACGACACACGTGACGACACACGTGACGACACACGTGACACTGGCGCTCACTCGTGACGACACATGTGACGACACACGTGACGACACACGTGGCGACACACGTGGCGACACACGTGACGACACACGTGACGACACACGTGACGACACACGTGACGACACACGTGACGACACACGTGACGACACACGTGGCGCTCACACGTGACGACACACGTGGCGCTCACACGTGACGACACACGTGACGACACACGTGACGACACACGTGACGACACACGTGACGACACACGTGACGACACTGGCGCTCACACGTGACGACACACGTGACGACACAAGTGACGACACACGTGACGACACACGTGACGACACACGCGACGACACACGTGACGACACACTGGCGCTCACTCGTGACAACACACGTGACGACACACGTGACGACACACGTGACGACACACGTGACGACACACGTGACGACACACGTGACGACACACGTGACGACACACGTGACGACACACTGGCGCTCACACATGTGTTTGCTGCAGTGTGATCAGCCTGGCGACGCGCTGTGCCATGCCCAGCTTCAGGATGCACCTCAGAGCCAGAGGGAAAGTGGCCCAGGTCTTCAAGACGCTCATTGACGCCCCCCAGCACCAGGTCAGGAACTGCACCTGCCGATTGGGCTTCTGATTGGCTGTTGGAGATCTCCACACGCTTTAAAGCTGGAACACTTATTATTTATTCTGTGTACATTTGACATGTTACATTTGACTGGAGCGGCGTTGACAGTGTTTGCTTGTCCTGCTGGTCCCTGTGGTGCAGAACCTGTCCCTGTGCACGGCGGCGCTCATGTACATCCTCAGCAGAGACCGGCTCAACATGGACCTGGACCGCGCCTGTTTGGACCTGATGATCCGCCTCCTGGAGCTGGACCAGGACAAGATGGCGGCGGCGCTGGGCTCGTCGCAGCTCAGCCCCCGAGAGATCGCCAAGATCAAAGAGAAGATCCGGAAGCTGTGCGACACGGTGCACAACAAGCACCTGGACCTGCAGAACATCACGGTGAGTAACAAGCACCTGGACCTGCAGAACATCACGGTGAGTAACAAGCACCTGGACCTGCAGAACATCACGGTGAGTAACAAGCACCTGGACCTGCAGAACATCACGGTGAGTAACAAGCACCTGGACCTGCAGAACATCACGGTGAGTAACAACAAGCACCTGGACCTGCAGAACATCACGGTGAGTAACAAGCACCTGGACCTGCAGAACATCACGGTGAGTAACAACAAGCACCTGGACCTGCAGAACATCACGGTGAGTAACAAGCACCTGGACCTGCAGAACATCACGGTGAGTAACAACAAGCACCTGGACCTGCAGAACATCACGGTGAGTAACAAGCACCTGGACCTGCAGAACATCACGGTGAGTAACAAGCACCTGGACCTGCAGAACATCACGGTGAGTAACAACAAGCACCTGGACCTGCAGAACATCACGGTGAGTAACAAGCACCTGGACCTGCAGAACATCACGGTGAGTAACAACAAGCACCTGGACCTGCAGAACATCACGGTGAGTAACAAGCACCTGGACCTGCAGAACATCACGGTGAGTAACAACAAGCACCTGGACCTGCAGAACATCACGGTGAGTAACAAGCACCTGGACCTGCAGAACATCACGGTGAGTAACAAGCACCTGGACCTGCAGAACATCACGGTGAGTAACAAGCACCTGGACCTGCAGAACATCACGGTGAGTAACAAGCACCTGGACCTGCAGAACATCACGGTGAGTAACAACAAGCACCTGGACCTGCAGAACATCACGGTGAGTAACAAGCACCTGGACCTGCAGAACATCACGGTGAGTAACAACAAGCACCTGGACCTGCAGAACATCACGGTGAGTAACAACAAGCACCTGGACCTGCAGAACATCACGGTGAGCAGCGGGTCACTGCTGTGGGTGCCATCTATGGGCAGCCGAGGGAATGACACGTTTGAGAGACTCCTTGTAAATGAAGCCACGCAGTTGTCCTGAGGGTGATGCGAGTCAGAAAGTCTCAACCTGTGGAGATGATCGATGGAAGCTCCTCAGAGCCACGTCTCCTCATGGTTCTCCTCATGGTTCTCCTCATGGTTCTCCTCATGGTTCTCCTCATGGTTCTATTGTGACCTTTGTGTCTCCTCAGACTGGACACTTGGCCATGGAGACTCTTCTGTCCCTCACGTCCAAACGGGCAGGAGACTGGTTCAAGGAGGAGCTGCGTCTGCTCGGAGGACTCGACCACATCGTGGACAAAGGTGAGCGGACCGGTGTGCAGCGGTAACCATGACGACCACCTTCTTCCTCTTCTTCCGCTTCCTCTTCTTCCTCTTCCTCGAGCTAAACCAAAATGGAGGAGTGGAGAAAGAGTGGGACGTTCTCTTGAGCACAGTTTGTCCTCAAAGAGCTCTCCAGGACCAGAAGAGTCCGATGTTCATGTCCTTCTCACTTGTGTCTGCTCCAGTGAAAGAGTGTGTGGAGCACCTGAAGCAGGAGGAGGACGAGGAGCAGCTGGTGTCGTCTCTGTGGGGAGCAGAGCGCTGTCTGCGAGTGCTGGAGAGCGTGAGTCTTGAACTCTTCTGACCACAGCCTGACCACAGAGAGCTTCAGCTGTGTCATGGTGTGTGGCTTTTACAGGTGACGGTCCACAACCAGGAGAACCAGGGCTACCTCATCGCGTACAAGGACTCCTCACTCATCGTCTCCTCCGCCAAGTAAGACCTGATGCTCCTGCTTTCTGGTCCTGGTCCTGGGAGCCCTTTGGAGAGCCCTTTGGAGAGCCCTTTGGAGAGCCCTTTGGAGAGCCCTTTGGAGAGCCCTTTGGAGAGCCCTTTGGAGAGCCCTTTGGAGAGCCCTTTGGAGAGCCCTTTGGAGAGCCCTTTGGAGAGCCCTTTGGAGAGCCCTTTAGAGAGCCCTCTAGAGAGCCCTCTAGAGAGCCCTCTAGAGAGCCCTCTAACCTCAACATCAACCTGGCGGGTTGATGGCGGGTTGATGGCGGGTTGATGGCGGTCTTGTGTCTCCAGAGCTCTGAGCAGGTGTGAGCAGATGATCCAGACGTACAGCAGAGAAAGCAGCTCCCAGAGAAGTGTGGCCAAAGCCGTCCAGGACTGTATGAGGGCCATCATCGGGGTCCTGCTCAACCTGACGCACGACAACGGTGAGAGCCAGAGGGGACGGGAGAGGGGGACGGGAGAGGGGGAGACGGGAGAGGGACTAAAACGGGTCTAAACAAAAATCAAACCGTTTAAAAACTAAACTACATTTAAACCAAGGACTAAACCCAATTCACACAAAAAAGGACTAAAGCAGGAACTAAAGCAGACCAAATCAGACAGAGCTTTAACCGCGGTGCGTCTGGTGCTTTCAGAGTGGGGCAGCACGAAGACTGGCGAGCAGGACGAGCTCATCACCACGGCGCTCAACTGCGTCCTGAAGGTGCCTCAGTTTCTGCCGCAGGAGCAGAGGTTCGACATCCGAGTTCTGGTGAGTCCCACGCGAGCCCCGGGACGTCCTCACGGGTCTGAACGTGTCCGCACGGGTCTGAACGTGTCCGCACGGGTCTGAACGTGTCCGCACGGGTCTGAACGTGTCCGCACGGGTCTGAACGTGTCCGCACGGGTCTGAACGTGTCCGCACGGGTCTGAACGTGTCCGCACGGGTCTGAAGTCTGAACGTGTCCGCACGGGTCTGCTCCTTAGGGTCTGGGTCTGCTGATCAACCTGGTGGAGTACAGCGCCAGGAACAGGTACGCTCTGATGGAGATGGACCTGGAGGCCGGGCCGTGCGAGACCACCGTGATCCAGGGTCCCAACGTGATCCAGGGTCCCAACGTGATCCAGGGTCCCAACGTGATCCAGGGTCCCAACTACCAAGACATGGTCCAGACCGGGACTATGAGCGCCATCGCGGCCCTCGTCCAGGTCCGTCAGCTATGCCCATTATTGAGCCACGTTCTACCACATGTCACCATTTTTAAGAACCTCGTTTGATGTTCCCCGTCCCTCGTCCCGTCCCTTTCCCCGTCCCGTTCTCAGTTCTTCCTCCAGAGGGAACGCGCCGCGGTGTTGGCCGAGGCGCAGACCGATGACCTCATCAAGGAGCCGCCCAAAGCGCCCCTGGACAAAAGCGGCGAGTGGAAGGAGACAAGCGGCGAGATCCAGTGGGTCGCCAACGACAACGCTAATGACAACGCCAATGACAACGCCAACGTCCCCGAGAAGCTGGAGAAGAAGAAGGAAGAGGAGGAGGACGAGGGGCTGGACCTCAACAAAGGTGAGTTCACTTCTTTATCTGACCAAAGTGCACTGTTAGCATGCTAGCTGTTGTTAGCGTTACCGTGACAGCACACTTTCTGAAGAGTGTGTGTGTGTGTGTGTAGCTCTGCAGCACGCAGGGAAGCACATGGAGGACAGCATCGTGGCCTCGTACACTGCACTGCTGCTGGGCTGCCTCTGCCAGGGAAGTCCTGTGAGTATCCAACTCTTGACCCCTCACCCTGACCTTCACCCTGACCTTCACCCTGACCTTCACCCTGACCCTCACCCTGACCTTAACCCTGACCTTCACCCTGACCTTCACCCTGACCCTCAACCTGACCCTCACCCTGACCCTCACCCTGACCTTCACCCTGACCTTCAACCTGACCTTCAACCTGACCCTCACCCTGACCTTCACCCTGACCTTCACCCTGACCTTCACCCTGACCTTCACCCTGACCTTCAACCTGACCTTCAACCTGACCCTCATGCCCTCCGTTCCCCTGTAGATGAATGTGACCTCGGTGCGGGACAACCTGCCCAAAGGAGACTTCTCCATAATGACTGAGATGCTGAAGAAGTTCCTGAACTTCATGAACCTCACGGTGAGTGACCTTTGACCTTTGATGCGCGTTAGAGAACTTAGAGCTGTGTGTGCTGTTTTCCAGTGCGACGTCGGCACCACGGGTCAGAAGTCCATCTCCAGGATCATCGACTACCTGGAGCACTGCTGAGGACACGCCCTCACTCCTGGAGCCCTGCGGAGGACACGCCCTCACTCCTGGAGCCCTGCTGAGGACACGCCCTCACTCCTGGAGCACTGCTGAGGACACGCCCTCACTCCTGGAGCCCTGCTGAGGACACGCCCTCACTCCTGGAGCCCTGCTGAGGACACGCCCTCACTCCTGGAGCACTGCTGAGGACACGCCCTCACTCCTGGAGCACTGCTGAGGACACGCCCTCACTCCTGGAGCACTGCTGAGGACACGCCCTCACTCCTGGAGCACTGCTGAGGACACGCCCTCACTCCTGGAGCACTGCTGAGGACACGCCCTCACTCCTGGAGCACTGCTGAGGACACGCCCTCACTCCTGGAGCACTGCTGAGGACACGCCCTCACTCCTGGAGCACTGCTGAGGACACGCCCTCACTCCTGGAGCACTGCTGAGGACACGCCCTCACTCCTGGAGCACTGCTGAGGACACGCCCTCACTCCAGATGCTCTGCTGAGGACACGCCCTCACTCCAGATGCTCTGCTGAGGACACGCCCTCACTCCAGATGCTCTGCTGAGGACACGCCCTCACTCCAGGTGCTCTTTTGAGGACACGCCCTCACTCCAGGTGCAGCACGTTTGAGTTTAGTTCCGTTTCCGTGGCGACACCGTGAGCTACAGAGAAGGTTCTCGTCCATTGAACCTGATGAACTGTGAAAACACCTCTAAAATCCACCGTTTAGTTTTGATCCAAATCTGTTTATTTTTGGACGAACATTGGAACTTTAATGTGTTTATTTCGGTGCCAAAATGTGACGATGGAAGAAACGTCATCTTTTGGTTTGGTTCAGGTCAAGTTTCGGCGCGTTCGTTTTTTTATTTCCTCTTAATTCTTCACACTCCTCGTTAGACGTTTACAAAGCTTTACGCTCGGCTTGTGTACATAGTTTCTCTGTAAATAAAGGTGTTGTTGGTCTGGACACAGGGGCTGCTCTTTGCACCGGACTTGTACATAATTTTAAAGTAATAAAAAATTGCTACTTTCAGTATTTTCTGGTGTGAACTTTATTGGTTTTGTGCATTTATTTAGCACTCGGAATATTATTCTTGAGCGTCTGCTTATGTCATAAACAGAAACTAGATGTTCTTGTATTTTAAGATTGTAGGATTTTTGAGGCGTTTGACCTCTTTACGATCGCTGTTCACGTCTTAGGGGCTGTTGCGTTTGACATTTTTACATACTCTACTTTTTTCAGTGTTTGCAAAAGTAAATTGCTAATGCTAATGCTAAAGGTTTCCCCTATGAAGATGCAAAGTGTCAAGTAACGAGGTTCAAGTGAATACAGAGGGAGGAGCCAGAGCTGCTCCCAAGAAGTGAGAAGGTTCCAGAGTTAGCGAGAAGGTTCCAGAGTTAGTGAGAATACCAGAGTTAGTGAGAATACCAGAGTTAGTGAGAACACCAGAGTTAGTGAGAACACCAGAGTTAGTGAGAATACCAGAGTTAGTGAGAATACCAGAGTTAGTGAGAATACCAGAGTTAGTGAGAAGGTTCCAGAGTTAGTGAGAATACCAGAGTTAGTGAGAATACCAGAGTTAGTGAGAATACCAGAGTTAGTGAGAATACCGCTCAGACTCAACAGAAGAGAAAGGATCAGGATGGTGGTCTCTTGACCTCGCCCAGTCTCCTAGATGCACGGCTGCTAAGCAACGACATCAGTGGAAAGACTAAAGACTAAAGCCTAAAGACTAAAGACTAAAGACTAAAGACTAAAGCCTAAAGACTAAAGACTAAAGCCTAAAGACTAAAGACTAAAGACTAAAGCTGAACGACGGAAGCACCGAACATCAAAGAAGGAGAAGAAGAGTCAGTCCTGGAATGAAGCCGCTCGGACTCTGAAACATGAAGTCTAAAGAATAAAGTCTGGCAGTGACACTTGGATACAACCGCCACAAAACAACAACAACAACAACAACAACAACCGCCACAAAACAACAACAACAACCGCCACAAAACAACAACAACAACAACAACCGCCACAAAACAACAACAACAACAACCGCCACAAAACAACAACAACAACAACCGCCACAAAACAACAACAGGAAATATAGCCGCAAGCGACAATGATCGGCCCTCGCCACGCCGCAAGAGGAGGGGGCGTGGCTAACGCGCCCCAATTCTCCTTTTATTACGCCTACTGCTGAATCTGTGACGCTGTCACATCTTCTCCCCTTTGTTTTACCATCAAAAAGCAATTTTATTTTGAATTCTTGGCAAAATGTGCGGCTCTGCCGCACAGACACCGTGACTCTTTGAATAAAAATGTGTTTAACTTTTGATGGTCCTGAAGATGAGTCTCACCAAATTTCAGGTTAATAGGGCTGACGCCCTAAGAGGAGTTCATGAAAGTCTAAAGTGTAAACATGTTCTGGCGATTTCCCCATTGGAATAACATGGGAGGATTCGGTCATCGTTACGGCAACGCCATAACAATTATGACATGAGTCATTGACTTTTTTGATGGGGCCAAAATTGAGTTTTGTGTCAAATTTCGGAAAACTAAACATTTAATTTCCATATAAAATCTGTAGGGGGCGCTGTGGCTCCAAATTAATTTATTTCATTTCAAGTAGGTTTAGGGCAAAGAGTTTAACAACTGATTCTAATTTGATGCAATTCGGACTTTATCCGCGCAAACGGCAGAAATGTTAAATTTGGGAGATTTCTTAAATTCTTGCTACAGTTTGAGGCTTCGCCCAAACCCACAGAAACTGTGACAGGGTCAAAGTCATTTGAATAACTTTTGATGTCCCACTCCTCAGTACCATTTTCACCAAATTTCAGCTTTTTAGAGCCAACGCCCTGAGGGGGAGGAGTTTGTAAAAGTACAACGTTTGGAAAAACTCCCAAGTCATAATTAGCCATTTTTGAAGCAATATGGCCGACATTTGGTTGGGTGGACGGCGTTGCCGTAATAATATTTGTTACTTCTCTTGTCACGATCTACCTCTGCGCCAAATTTCATGATTCTACGATAAGATTTTTTTTGGGTCATTTTCTATCTTAATGCATTTCTGGTACATTTGGGGGCGCTAACGAGCACATTCTTTTATTATAGAAAAAGGAAATAGCCAGCATGTAGAGGCACGATTATTAGAGGTGTGAACATTTTAGTGACTTTTCATCAATATCACTGGGTGAAAAATAGGGGGGTTGGTCCCGAGAAGAAGAAGAAGAAGAAGAAGAAGAAGAAGAAGAAGAAGAAGAAGAAGAAGAAGAAGAAGAAGAAGAAGAAGAAGAAGAAGAAGAAGAAGAAGAAGAAGAAGAAGAAGAAGAAGAAGAAGAAGAAGAAGAAGAAGAAGAAGAAGAAGAAGAAGAAGAAGAAGAAGAAGAAGAAGAAGAAGAAGAAGAAGAAGAAGAAGAAGAAGAAGAAGAAGAAGAAGAAGAAGAAGAAGAAGAAGAAGAAGAAGAAGAAGAAGAAGAAGAAGAAGAAGAAGAAGAAGAAGAAGAAGAAGAAGAAGAAGAAGAAGAAGAAGAAGAAGAAGAAGAAGAAGAAGAAGAAGAAGAAGAAGAAGAAGAAGAAGAAGAAGAAGAAGAAGAAGAAGAAGAAGAAGAAGAAGAAGAAGAAGAAGAAGAAGAAGAAGAAGAAGAAGAAGAAGAAGAAGAATAATATTCCGAGGCGAAAACAATGTTTCCCATTTTTCAAATATCATAAACTATACACCTCATGGTGTGGGTCCCTGGTCACTGACGGGTACTTTCGATAATTTTGAATGGGCTCCGCCCACTTTGTGCTTTTGGCCCTCTAAACAGTAATAATGTTAAATTTTTGCATTACATGTTTATATGAACGGAACATGCAAGAGATGGAACGTATTCGTGAGCTAATTAAGCGCAAATGAGTACTTTATATGTGCTCGTTTAGAGTGCACTTTTGCACGGGCTTCGCCCATTTACAACGGTAATGTTCCATTTTCCTACAACTAATTAGTATGCACGGGGCGTGCGTGAGGAGGAGTGCGTTAGTGAGTGTTTGGAAGTGGGCGAGCGCTTCAAGAACAAGGCTCATTTAGATCCTAATCTGAGCTCAGCTGTTGGTGACACTGATGAGCCTCAGAAACAAATCCAGTTGATGAACAAGTGAATTCTGTCACAGATTTGAGCAGAGAACTCTGAGGAGGCGGAGCCAGAGAGAGGAGGAGGAGCCAGTGAGAGGAGGAGGAGCCAGTGAGAGGAGGAGGAGCCAGTGAGAGGAGGAGGAGCCAGTGAGAGGAGGAGGAGCCAGACGGCTTTACTTTACATCGTCTGAATCTAATGAACATTCAACAGAAACATGTTCATTACAGACTACACATGTAGTACTTTTACACACATGTAGTACTTTTACACACATGTAGTACTTTTACACACATGTACACACATGTAGTACTTTTACACACATGTAGTACTTTTACACACATGTACACACATGTAGTACTTTTACACACATGTAGTACTTTTACACACATGTACACACATGTAGTACTTTTACACACATGTACACACATGTAGTACTTTTACACACATGTAGTACTTTTACACACATGTACACACATGTAGTACTTTTACACACATGTACACACATGTAGTACTTTTACACACATGTACACACATGTAGTACTTTTACACACATGTACACACATGTAGTACTTTTACACACATGTACACACATGTAGTACTTTTACACACATGTACACACATGTAGTACTTTTACACACATGTACACACATGTAGTACTTTTACACACATGTACACACATGTAGTACTTTTACACACATGTACACACATGTAGTACTTTTACACACATGTACACACATGTAGTACTTTTGCACACATGTACACACATGTAGTACTTTTACACACATGTACACACATGTAGTACTTTTACACACATGTACACACATGTAGTACTTTTACACACATGTACACACATGTAGTACTTTTACACACATGTACACACATGTAGTACTTTTACACACATGTACACACATGTAGTACTTTTACACACATGTACACACATGTAGTACTTTTACACACATGTAGTACTTTTACACACATGTACACACATGTAGTACTTTTACACACATGTACACACATGTAGTACTTTTACACACATGTAGTACTTTTACACACATGTAGTACTTTTACACACATGTAGTACTCTTACACACATGTAGTACTCTTACACACATGTAGTACTCTTACACACATGTAGTACTCTTACACACATGTAGTACTCTTACACACATGTAGTACTCTTACACACATGTAGTACTTTTATTATTTCAATTTTAGAACATAAAACGCAACAATAAAAAATAGTAGTAATAAAAGTGAATAATCAGATGTGCATTGTGTGTGTGAAATTTTTGTCGTTCATGAAAGTCGTTTCTCGTTGCCGTGACGCCGGGGGGAGGTAAAGGACACCTCAACTCAACAATGAATTTCCTCGACATTTGACGTCTGATGTTGGAAATCTGAGGTTTAAACAAAAGAAAAACTTGATACAATCGAATGTTTTCAATTTTATTACAAAACTCATTCAACATCAGATATAAGGACAGGAAGTCACATGACATAAATAAAACAGGAAGTCACATGACATAAATAAAACAGGAAGTCACATGACATTAATAAAACAGGAAGTCACATGACATTAATAAAACAGGAAGTCACATGACATTAATAAAACAGGAAGTCACATGACATTAATAAAACATTGTCTCGCTCGATCCGGAACATTTAAGAATCTGAAACGTTCTTAAAATCGTGACTTTGCTCCGGCGAATATTCTCCATTTGCTCTGCATGTAATCCTGAGAGTCCACCTACCCCCTAGCCCCGCCCACATCCTTTACCCATGTCATTGGTTGAAACATAAAGGCGGGGCCTATCAGGTGGGCTTGTATTGTTCATGTACTGCACATGTGCAGAACTCTCAGACACGCTTGGCTCATTTGCTGCCGCCGGTTCTTTCCGCCCCCTCGTCCCGGAGCAGCTCCGCCCCCTCGTCCCGGAGCAGCTCGCTCAGCGTGGCGATGTAGATCAGCGCCATCTGCAGCGTCTCGGACTTGGACAGCTTCTTGTCCATGTTGGGGACAACGCTCCGGAGTCGGTCGAACGCCACGTTCAGGCCGAGCATTCGCCGCCGCTCACGGGCATTTGCAGCCAACCGCCTGCGCCTCTGCACCCGCTCCAGGGCGCCCCCGTCTGGCTGCAGGAGGGAGGACACCACAGGTTAGACATATGAGGGAGACATGAGGGGGACATATTATGTCCCCCTCATGTCTCCCTTATGTCCCCCTCATGTCTGTCTCATATGTTCCCCTTATGTCCCCCTCATGTCTCTCATATGAGAGAGACATGAGGGGGACATATGAGGAACATGAGGGGGACATGAGGGGGACATAAGGGGGACATGAGGGAAACATAAGGGAGACATGAGGGAGACATAAGGGGGACATGAGGGAGACATGAGGGATAAGGGGGACATGAGGCGGACATAAGGGGGACATGGACATGAGGGGGACATGAGGGAGACATAAGGGGGACATGAGGGGGACATGAGGGAGACATAAGGGGGACATGAGGGAGACATAAGGGGGACATGAGGGAGACATGAGGGATAAGGGGGACATGAGGCGGACATAAGGGGGACATGGACATGAGGGGGACATGAGGGAGACATAAGGGGGACATGAGGGAGATATAAGGGGGACATGAGGCGGACATAAGGGGGACATGGACATGAGGGGGACATGAGGGAGACATAAGGGGGACATAGACATGAGGGAGACATAAGGGGGACATGAGGGAGACATAAGGGGGACATGAGGCGGACATAAGGGGGACATGGACATGAGGGAGACATAAGGGGGACATGAGGGAGACATAAGGGGGACATGAGGCGGACATAAGGGGGACATGGACATGAGGGGGACATGAGGGAGACATAAGGGGGACATGAGGGAGACATAAGGGGGACATGAGGGAGACATAAGGGGGACATGGACATGAGGGGGACATATAAGGGGCTCCTGGAGTCCCTCTGAGGGACACAGAGCCCATAACAACAGTTTAAATCTCACTTTAACCTGTTTCCATCCACCTCTTTTCGCCCTGTGCACACTGGTCAGACCCACATGTCATTGCTTATTAAAAGAGGATCTTATGTTCCACATGCAAGTGTGATGCATCATTAGAAAGCTTCTAGTTTCTGCAGATGTGCAGGTGTCACACTGTCAGGGCTTCAGAACTTACACTACAGAGGCCCAAACATAAACAAAACATCTTTTTTTAGTCTCGCCTGAATATTGTTAATTTGTAATGGTCCTGAGCATGACATACTTCATTGTGTGCTTATGCTGTTCACTGTACATGATGTTGTCATGACAACAACTGTGTCAAGTTTCACATCTCTAGAACAGAAGCATTTTGGTGCTGTTGACCTTTTTGTATCAAAAAGTATATTCAAGTGATCCAAATATGTGCCAACTGTGCCAAACTGTTTTATTACAATTTTAGCTCCTCTATGATCATAAAACATACATTTTGATGTTTTGTAGGCCACTAATACCCATTATAACTGCTAAAAAAAAATATGTGAAAATGTGTAAATATGAGTTTACCCATGAATTTCCCATATAGAGGTTAAAAAAAAAAAAAATTATAATATTTTTATTTCATTTTAGTTTGGTATAATAATACATATATCTAACAAAATGCACGTCCAAAAGGCTAATAAAATCAGAAAACATTATGCGCAAAATCCTGCCGAGAAATCTGGCTCTTTACAGCCTTCCCGGAGCCTTACGCACGAGAATACAGAAGATTCTGTGTCAATAAGCCCTTTGTCCCGCCTCTCAGGACAAAGGTCTCCTGATTGGCTAGAATAATATGTCACTCAAAGTCCCTTGCGTGCCTGTTAGCAGAAGCTAAGGGCTAAAAACAAAGATGGACGCGCGCTTCGGAAGCGCCGAATTTTTTTCCTCCGGAGGCTGTAGCAAACAAACCCGGTGACAGAAAAATTCGTGGATGGTTTCATTCTGTAGGAAACAGTCTAAGGAAGAGATCGATGTCAAACACTATCGTATAAGTCAAACAGGTCATTTGTTATGGACGGAGAAATGCGGCAGACAAGCGCATTCTCGTCCGGCGAGAAACAAAGAAAAGTTTGTTTACTTGACAATATCTCGAAATGTGAAAACTCCAGTAAAAATATAAGTGTATATTGTTGTTCAATGGTTCCTTACGGACAGACTGAGCACAAGGATGAACAGAATTAAAGCCGTTTCGTCCGTCATAAACACAAACAGGACATGTGTTTGTAAAAGTTGAGACTTTCTCACAAACTATTGGCAATTGCTTCTTGGGGCAAATTATTCAATATAAATCAATGACATATTCGTTTTGTTGAGAAAATAAGCTTTAAAATGATGTATAACTTATGGTATTGACCACGGAAATAAAAGTGATGATGTAAGAGAATATTTGAGATATAGAAAATGCTCGCCGGCCTCGGTGGGTGGGAACAGGTTAAAAATGATTTGTTTCTTTTTATTTTTACTGTTCAGTCGAAGTAAATATTTAGTGAAGTAAAAAATACAGCGTTTTAGTACTTTTTAGACAAAAACGTTTATTCATTTTGGATGAACTCCACAGACCTGACTCGTACTCGTTTCCATGGACTAATATTCCACAGTTTGGCATTACACTCGTCTCCATGGTAACAAGTCTCCTCCACAAAGTTACTAAAGTAAAAGTATCACTGGACTAAATACTGTGAAAGTATTAAACACAAACGTTTGAGTTCAAGAGTCCAAAAGAAACTCTGTTTTTAGACTTTTTAGACAGTACTTTAGTACAATACTTTAGTACAGCACTTTAGTACAGCACTTTAGTATAGTACTTTAGTACAATACTTTAGTACAGCACTTTAGTACGGCACTTTAGTATAGTACTTTAGTACAATACTTTAGTACAATACTTTAGTACAGCACTTTAGTACAGCACTTTAGTATAGTACTTTAGTACAGTACTTTAGTATAGTACTTTAGTACAGTACTTTAGTATAGTACTTTAGTACAATACTTTAGTACAATACTTTAGTACAGCACTTTAGTATAGTACTTTAGTACAGTACTTTAGTATAGTACTTTAGTACAGTACTTTAGTATAGTACTTTAGTACAATACTTTAGTACAGCACTTTAGTACAGCACTTTAGTATAGTACTTTAGTACAGCACTTTAGTACAATACTTTAGTACAGCACTTTAGTACAGCACTTTAGTATAGTACTTTAGTACAATACTTTAGTACAGCACTTTAGTACGGCACTTTAGTATAGTACTTTAGTACAATACTTTAGTACAGCACTTTAGTACAGCACTTTAGTACAGCACTTTAGTATAGTACTTTAGTACAATACTTTAGTACAGCACTTTAGTACGGCACTTTAGTATAGTACTTTAGTACAGTACTTTAGTACAGCACTTTAGTACAGTACTTTAGTACAGCACTTTAGTACAGCACTTTAGTACAGCACTTTAGTACAGCACTTTAGTACAGTACTTTAGTACAATACTTTAGTACAGTACTTTAGTACAATACTTTAGTACAGCACTTTAGTACAATACTTTAGTACAGCACTTTAGTACAGTACTTTAGTACAGCACTTTAGTACAGCACTTTAGTACAGCACTTTAGTACAATACTTTAGTACAGCACTTTAGTACAGTACTTTAGTATAGTACTTTAGTACAGCACTTTAGTACAATACTTTAGTACAGCACTTTAGTACAGTACTTTAGTACAGCACTTTAGTACAGCACTTTAGTACAGCACTTTAGTACAGCACTTTAGTACAATACTTTAGTACAGCACTTTAGTACAGTACTTTAGTATAGTACTTTAGTACAGCACTTTAGTACAATACTTTAGTACAGCACTTTAGTACAGCACTTTAGTACAGCACTTTAGTACAGCACTTTAGTACAATACTTTAGTACAGCACTTTAGTACGGCACTTTAGTATAGTACTTTAGTACAGCACTTTAGTACAGCACTTTAGTACAGCACTTTAGTACAATACTTTAGTACAGCACTTTAGTACAGTACTTTAGTACAGCACTTTAGTACAGCACTTTAGTACAGCACTTTAGTACAATACTTTAGTACAGCACTTTAGTACAGTACTTTAGTATAGTACTTTAGTACAGCACTTTAGTACAATACTTTAGTACAGCACTTTAGTACAGTACTTTAGTACAGCACTTTAGTACAGCACTTTAGTACAGCACTTTAGTACAGCACTTTAGTACAATACTTTAGTACAGCACTTTAGTACAGTACTTTAGTATAGTACTTTAGTACAGCACTTTAGTACAATACTTTAGTACAGCACTTTAGTACAGTACTTTAGTACAGCACTTTAGTACAGCACTTTAGTACAGCACTTTAGTACAGCACTTTAGTACAATACTTTAGTACAGCACTTTAGTACAGTACTTTAGTATAGTACTTTAGTACAGCACTTTAGTACAATACTTTAGTACAGCACTTTAGTACAGTACTTTAGTACAGCACTTTAGTACAGTACTTTAGTACAGCACTTTAGTACAGCACTTTAGTACAGCACTTTAGTACAGCACTTTAGTACAGCACTTTAGTACAGCACTTTAGTACAATACTTTAGTACAGCACTTTAGTACAGTACTTTAGTATAGTACTTTAGTACAGCACTTTAGTACAGTACTTTAGTATAGTACTTTAGTACAGCACTTTAGTACAGTACTTTAGTATAGTACTTTAGTACAGCACTTTAGTACAGCACTTTAGTACAGCACTTTAGTACAGCACTTTAGTACAGCACTTTAGTACAGCACTTTAGTACAATACTTTAGTACAGCACTTTAGTACAGTACTTTAGTATAGTACTTTAGTACAGCACTTTAGTACAGTACTTTAGTATAGTACTTTAGTACAGTACTTTAGTACAATACTTTAGTACAGCACTTTAGTACAGCACTTTAGTACAGCACTTTAGTACAGTACTTTAGTACAATACTTTAGTACAGCACTTTAGTACAGTACTTTAGTATAGCACTTTAGTACAGTACTTTAGTATAGTACTTTAGTACAGTACTTTAGTACAGTACTTTAGTATAGTACTTTAGTACAGTACTTTAATATAGTACTTTAGTACAGTACTTTAGTACAGTACTTTAGTATAGTACTTTAGTACAGTACTTTAGTACAGTACTTTAATATAGTACTTTAGTATAGTACTTTAGTACAGTACTTTAGTACAGCACTTTAGTACAGTACTTTAGTATAGTACTTTAGTACAGTACTTTAGTACAGTACTTTAGTATAGTACTTTAGTACAGCACTTTAGTACAGTACTTTAGTACAATACTTTAGTACAGCACTTTAGTACAGTACTTTAGTATAGTACTTTAGTACAGCACTTTAGTATAGTACTTTAGTACAGCACTTTAGTACAGTACTTTAGTATAGTACTTTAGTACAGCACTTTAGTACAGTACTTTAGTATAGTACTTTAGTACAGCACTTTAGTATAGTACTTTAGTACAGCACTTTAGTACAGTACTTTAGTACATCACTTTAGTACAGTACTTTAATATAGTACTTTAGTATAGTACTTTAGTACAGCACTTTAGTACAGTACTTTAGTATAGTACTTTAGTATAGTACTTCAGTATAGTACTTTAGTACAGCACTTTAGTACAGTACTTTAGTATAGTACTTTAGTATAGTACTTCAGTATAGTACTTTAGTACAGCACTTTAGTACAGTACTTTAGTATAGTACTTTAGTATAGTACTTCAGTATAGTACTTTAGTACAGCACTTTAGTACAGTACTTCAGTATAGTACTTTAGTAGAGTACTTTAGTATAGTACTTCAGTATAGTACTTTAGTACAGCACTTTAGTACAGTACTTTAGTATAGTACTTTAGTATAGTACTTCAGTATAGTACTTTAGTAGAGTACTTTAGTACAGCACTTTAGTACAGTACTTTAGTATAGTACTTTAGTATAGTACTTCAGTATAGTACTTTAGTACAGCACTTTAGTACAGTACTTCAGTATAGTACTTTAGTAGAGTACTTTAGTACAGTACTAAATACTAATATTGCTTCATTCTAATTCTAGAAAAAAAACAGTGCGTCACATGTGACGTCAGTACGTACAGTGCAGATGTAATGCAGCGCTCCAGCTCCGAGTCTGAGCTTCAGCAGGTGGGGCCCGTGGGTCCCGTGGGGCCCCTGGGACTCAGCTTCACTCCGCGGCGTGAACAGGTTTTTCCTCGGGGACATGTTCCACCAAAGCTCCGGTGTCGGGAGTTTGAGACGCGCGCGACGGGTTTAAGTAGCGCGCGTTTGTGGGCGTGTTTGTGGGCGTGGCGAGGCTCGTGTGTGGCGCATGAACGCAGCCGCGGGGGGCCATTCATAAAGTTCATCAAAAGAGGATTAGAGACGCACGGGTGTGCGAGGGGCGGAGGAGGAGGAGGAGGAGGAGGAGGAGGAGGAGGAGGAGGAGGAGGAGGAGGAGGAGGAGGAGGCAGTTTTTACGGTCCGTGCCGAGCTTTATTATATCATGAATAATATGTAAATGATATAATAATATAAGTCCTGAACACAGGGGGCGCTGTGCTGTGCTGTGTTGTGGTGAGTGGGCGCGGCCCATGGCACAGATTGGTGGCCTCACTTTAGTCAGTCTGCCCCAGGGCAGCATCATTATATTTACATATTTGATCTGTTGTGTCATTGATGTGGGCTCTTGTTACAGTCTGGTTGCTAGGCAACAGTTCAATGATAAACTTGTGGTTAAACTGGAGACAAAGAGAGGAAATGTTTTAGTTTAAATTGTGGATCTGACGGTTCGTTTTACCAATGACAAAAAAATGGCACGAGTTCATTCGTCCAAACCCGAGAAAACGCCATAGCAACCGCCTCGGTAACCGATGCTTTAAGAGCGGTCAGTGTCGTCACACTGTGAACACGCTGTAGCCGAGAGTCGTTGTTCTGGTCTGAAATGTGCTAAACAAGAGCGGAATTTTATGTTTTACACGACGGATCCTGCAACAACACGAGATGTGCAGCGCTGAGGGACACGAGGGACGAGGACGTCCAAGGACACCATGTGTCCCGGACTGAGAGAATGTCTCAGCGGCGTGTGGCGTCTGCTCCAGTCCAACCATTTCACCACAGTCTCCGAAACCTCATGAACTATCGACCTGGAAATGTGACAAAAGTAACTTACAAGATATTTTCAGTTGTTTGTGCTTTTCGTAGTCGCCGTGTGCGACTGTCTGACCGACGCCTGCGACTGTCTGACCGACGCCCTGTGCGACTGTCTGACCAACGCCTGCGACTGTCTGACCGACGCCTGCGACTGTCTGACCGACGCCTGCGACTGTCTGACCGACGCCTGCGACTGTCTGACCGACGCCCTGTGCGACTGTCTGACCAACGCCTGCGACTGTCTGACCGACGCCTGCGATTGTCTGACCGACGGCGTGTGCGACTGTCTGACCGACGCCTGCGACTGTCTGACCGACGCCTGCGACTGTCTGACCGACGCCTGCGACTGTCTGACCGACGCCTGCGACTGTCTGACCGACGCCCTGTGCGACTGTCTGACCAACGCCTGCGACTGTCTGACCGACGCCTGCGACTGTCTGACCGACGCCTGCGACTGTCTGACCGACGCCTGCGACTGTCTGACCGACGCCCTGTGCGACTGTCTGACCAACGCCTGCGACTGTCTGACCGACGCCTGCGATTGTCTGACCGACGGCGTGTGCGACTGTCTGACCGACGCCTGCGACTGTCTGACCGACGCCTGCGACTGTCTGTCCGACGCCTGCGACTGTCTGACCGACGCCTGCGAATGTCTGACCGACGCCTGCGACTGTCTGACCAACGCCTGCGAATGTCTGACCGACGCCATGTGCGACTGTCTGACCGACGCCTGCGACTGTCTGACCGACGCCTGCGACTGTCTGACCGACGCCCTGTGCGACTGTCTGACCAACGCCTGCGACTGTCTGACCGACGCCTGCGATTGTCTGACCGACGGCGTGTGCGACTGTCTGACCGACGCCTGCGACTGTCTGACCGACGCCTGCGAATGTCTGACCGACGCCTGCGACTGTCTGACCAACGCCTGCGAATGTCTGACCGACGCCGTGTGCGACTGTCTGACCGACGCCTGCGACTGTCTGACCGACGCCTGCAACTGTCTGACCGACGCCCTGTGCGACTGTCTGACCAACGCCTGCGACTGTCTGACCGACGCCTGCGACTGTCTGACCGACGCCTGCGACTGTCTGACCGACGCCTGCGACTGTCTGACTGACGCCTGCGAATGTCTGACCGACGCCTGCGACTGTCTGACCAACGCCTGCGAATGTCTGACCGACGCCGTGTGCGACTGTCTGACCGACGCCTGCGACTGTCTGACTGACGCCTGCGACTGTCTGACCGACGCCGTGTGCGAATGTCTGACCGACGCCGTGTGCGACTGTCTGACCGACGCCTGCGACTGTCTGACCGACGCCTGCGACTGTCTGACCGACGCCGTGTGCGACTGTCTGACCGACGCCTGCGACTGTCTGACCGACGCCTGCGACTGTCTGACCGACGCCTGCGATTGTCTGACCGACGGTGTGTGCGACTGTCTGATCGACGCCTGCGACTGTCTGACCGACGCCTGCGACTGTCTGACCGACGCCTGCGAATGTCTGACCGACGCCGTGTGCGACTGTCTGACCGACGCCTGCGACTGTCTGACCGACGCCTGCGACTGTCTGACCGACGCCTGCGATTGTCTGACCGACGCCGTGTGCGACTGTCTGACCGACGCCTGCGATTGTCTGACCAACGCCGTGTGCGACTGTCTGACCGACGCCGTGTGCGACTGTCTGACCGACGCCTGCGACTGTCTGACCGACGCCGTGTGCGAATGTCTGACCGACGCCGTGTGCGAATGTCTGACCGACGCCGTGTGCGACTGTCTGACCGACGCCGTGTGCGAATGTCTGACCGACGCCGTGTGCGACTGTCTGACCGACGGCGTGTGCGAATGTCTGACCGACGCCTGCGACTGTCTGACTGACGCCGTGTGCGACTCTCTGACCGACGCCTGCGACTGTCTGACCGACGCCTGCGACTGTCTGACCGACGCCTGCGATTGTCTGACCGACGGTGTGTGCGACTGTCTGATCGACGCCTGCGACTGTCTGACCGACGCCTGCGACTGTCTGACCGACGCCGTGTGCGAATGTCTGACCGACGCCGTGTGCGACTGTCTGACCGACGCCTGCGACTGTCTGACCGACGCCTGCGACTGTCTGACCGACGCCGTGTGCGACTCTCTGACCGACGCCTGCGACTGTCTGACCGACGCCTGTGACTGTCTGACCGACGCCTGCGATTGTCTGACCGACGGTGTGTGCGACTGTCTGATCGACGCCTGCGAATGTCTGACCGACGCCGTGTGCGACTGTCTGACCGACGCCTGCGACTGTCTGACCGACGCCTGCGACTGTCTGACCGACGCCGTGTGCGAATGTCTGACCGACGCCGTGTGCGAATGTCTGACCGACGCCGTGTGCGACTGTCTGACCGACGCCGTGTGCGAATGTCTGACCGACGCCGTGTGCGAATGTCTGACCGACGCCGTGTGCGACTGTCTGACCGACGGCGTGTGCGAATGTCTGACCGACGCCTGCGACTGTCTGACCGACGCCTGCGACTGTCTGACCAACGCCTGCGATTGTCTGACCGACGGTGTGTGCGACTGTCTGATCGACGCCTGCGACTGTCTGACCGACGCCTGCGACTGTCTGACCGACGCCTGCGAATGTCTGACCGACGCCGTGTGCGACTGTCTGACCGACGCCTGCGACTGTCTGACCGACGCCTGCGACTGTCTGACCACCGCCTGCGAATGTCTGACCGACGCCGTGTGCGACTGTCTGACCGACGCCTGCGACTGTCTGACCGACGCCTGCGATTGTCTGACCGACGCCGTGTGCGACTGTCTGACCGACGCCTGCGATTGTCTGACCAACGCCGTGTGCGACTGTCTGACCGACGCCGTGTGCGACTGTCTGACCGACGCCTGCGACTGTCTGACCGACGCCGTGTGCGAATGTCTGACCGACGCCGTGTGCGAATGTCTGACCGACCCCGTGTGCGACTGTCTGACCGACGCCGTGTGCGAATGTCTGACCGACGCCGTGTGCGACTGTCTGACCGACGGCGTGTGCGAATGTCTGACCGACGCCGTGTGCGAATGTCTGACCGACGCCGTGTGCGAATGTCTGACCGACGCCGTGTGCGACTGTCTGACCGACGCCGTGTGCGACTGTCTGACCGACGGCGTGTGCGAATGTCTGACCGACGCCGTGTGCGACTGTCTGACCGACGCCGTGTGCGACTGTCTGACCGACGCCTGCGACTGTCTGACCGACGCCGTGTGCGACTGTCTGACCGACGGCGTGTGCGAATGTCTGACCGACGCCTGCCACTGTCTGACCGACGCCGTGTGTGACTCTCTGACCGACGCCTGCGACTGTCTGACCGACGCCTGCGACTGTCTGACCGACGCCTGCGATTGTCTGACCGACGGTGTGTGCGACTGTCTGATCGACGCCTGCGACTGTCTGACCGACGCCTGCGACTGTCTGACCGACGCCGTGTGCGAATGTCTGACCGACGCCGTGTGCGACTGTCTGACCGACGCCTGCGACTGTCTGACCGACGCCTGCGACTGTCTGACCGACGCCGTGTGCGACTCTCTGACCGACGCCTGCGACTGTCTGACCGACGCCTGTGACTGTCTGACCGACGCCTGCGATTGTCTGACCGACGGTGTGTGCGACTGTCTGATCGACGCCTGCGAATGTCTGACCGACGCCGTGTGCGACTGTCTGACCGACGCCTGCGACTGTCTGACCGACGCCTGCGACTGTCTGACCGACGCCGTGTGCGAATGTCTGACCGACGCCGTGTGCGAATGTCTGACCGACGCCGTGTGCGACTGTCTGACCGACGCCTGCGACTGTCTGACCGACGCCGTGTGCGAATGTCTGACCGACGCCGTGTGCGACTGTCTGACCGACGCCTGCGACTGTCTGACCGACGCCTGCGACTGTCTGACCGACGCCGTGTGCGACTGTCTGACCGACGCCTGCGACTGTCTGACCGACGCCTGCGACTGTCTGACCGACGCCTGCGATTGTCTGACCGACGGTGTGTGCGACTGTCTGATCGACGCCTGCGACTGTCTGACCGACGCCTGCGACTGTCTGACCGACGCCTGCGAATGTCTGACCGACGCCGTGTGCGACTGTCTGACCGACGCCTGCGACTGTCTGACCGACGCCTGCGACTGTCTGACCGACGCCTGCGATTGTCTGACCGACGCCGTGTGCGACTGTCTGACCGACGCCTGCGATTGTCTGACCAACGCCGTGTGCGACTGTCTGACCGACGCCGTGTGCGACTGTCTGACCGACGCCTGCGACTGTCTGACCGACGCCGTGTGCGAATGTCTGACCGACGCCGTGTGCGAATGTCTGACCGACGCCGTGTGCGACTGTCTGACCGACGCCGTGTGCGAATGTCTGACCGACGCCGTGTGCGACTGTCTGACCGACGGCGTGTGCGAATGTCTGACCGACGCCTGCGACTGTCTGACTGACGCCGTGTGCGACTCTCTGACCGACGCCTGCGACTGTCTGACCGACGCCTGCGACTGTCTGACCGACGCCTGCGATTGTCTGACCGACGGTGTGTGCGACTGTCTGATCGACGCCTGCGACTGTCTGACCGACGCCTGCGACTGTCTGACCGACGCCGTGTGCGAATGTCTGACCGACGCCGTGTGCGACTGTCTGACCGACGCCTGCGACTGTCTGACCGACGCCTGCGACTGTCTGACCGACGCCGTGTGCGACTCTCTGACCGACGCCTGCGACTGTCTGACCGACGCCTGTGACTGTCTGACCGACGCCTGCGATTGTCTGACCGACGGTGTGTGCGACTGTCTGATCGACGCCTGCGAATGTCTGACCGACGCCGTGTGCGACTGTCTGACCGACGCCTGCGACTGTCTGACCGACGCCTGCGACTGTCTGACCGACGCCGTGTGCGAATGTCTGACCGACGCCGTGTGCGAATGTCTGACCGACGCCGTGTGCGACTGTCTGACCGACGCCGTGTGCGAATGTCTGACCGACGCCGTGTGCGAATGTCTGACCGACGCCGTGTGCGACTGTCTGACCGACGGCGTGTGCGAATGTCTGACCGACGCCTGCGACTGTCTGACCGACGCCTGCGACTGTCTGACCAACGCCTGCGATTGTCTGACCGACGGTGTGTGCGACTGTCTGATCGACGCCTGCGACTGTCTGACCGACGCCTGCGACTGTCTGACCGACGCCTGCGAATGTCTGACCGACGCCGTGTGCGACTGTCTGACCGACGCCTGCGACTGTCTGACCGACGCCTGCGACTGTCTGACCACCGCCTGCGAATGTCTGACCGACGCCGTGTGCGACTGTCTGACCGACGCCTGCGACTGTCTGACCGACGCCTGCGATTGTCTGACCGACGCCGTGTGCGACTGTCTGACCGACGCCTGCGATTGTCTGACCAACGCCGTGTGCGACTGTCTGACCGACGCCGTGTGCGACTGTCTGACCGACGCCTGCGACTGTCTGACCGACGCCGTGTGCGAATGTCTGACCGACGCCGTGTGCGAATGTCTGACCGACCCCGTGTGCGACTGTCTGACCGACGCCGTGTGCGAATGTCTGACCGACGCCGTGTGCGACTGTCTGACCGACGGCGTGTGCGAATGTCTGACCGACGCCGTGTGCGACTGTCTGACCGACGCCGTGTGCGAATGTCTGACCGACGCCGTGTGCGAATGTCTGACCGACGCCGTGTGCGACTGTCTGACCGACGCCGTGTGCGACTGTCTGACCGACGGCGTGTGCGAATGTCTGACCGACGCCGTGTGCGACTGTCTGACCGACGCCGTGTGCGACTGTCTGACCGACGCCTGCGACTGTCTGACCGACGCCGTGTGCGACTGTCTGACCGACGGCGTGTGCGAATGTCTGACCGACGCCTGCCACTGTCTGACCGACGCCGTGTGTGACTCTCTGACCGACGCCTGCGACTGTCTGACCGACGCCTGCGACTGTCTGACCGACGCCTGCGATTGTCTGACCGACGGTGTGTGCGACTGTCTGATCGACGCCTGCGACTGTCTGACCGACGCCTGCGACTGTCTGACCGACGCCGTGTGCGAATGTCTGACCGACGCCGTGTGCGACTGTCTGACCGACGCCTGCGACTGTCTGACCGACGCCTGCGACTGTCTGACCGACGCCGTGTGCGACTCTCTGACCGACGCCTGCGACTGTCTGACCGACGCCTGTGACTGTCTGACCGACGCCTGCGATTGTCTGACCGACGGTGTGTGCGACTGTCTGATCGACGCCTGCGAATGTCTGACCGACGCCGTGTGCGACTGTCTGACCGACGCCTGCGACTGTCTGACCGACGCCTGCGACTGTCTGACCGACGCCGTGTGCGAATGTCTGACCGACGCCGTGTGCGAATGTCTGACCGACGCCGTGTGCGACTGTCTGACCGACGCCGTGTGCGAATGTCTGACCGACGCCGTGTGCGAATGTCTGACCGACGCCGTGTGCGACTGTCTGACCGACGGCGTGTGCGAATGTCTGACCGACGCCTGCGACTGTCTGACCGACGCCTGCGACTGTCTGACCAACGCCTGCGATTGTCTGACCGACGGTGTGTGCGACTGTCTGATCGACGCCTGCGACTGTCTGACCGACGCCTGCGACTGTCTGACCGACGCCTGCGAATGTCTGACCGACGCCGTGTGCGACTGTCTGACCGACGCCTGCGACTGTCTGACCGACGCCTGCGACTGTCTGACCACCGCCTGCGAATGTCTGACCGACGCCGTGTGCGACTGTCTGACCGACGCCTGCGACTGTCTGACCGACGCCTGCGATTGTCTGACCGACGCCGTGTGCGACTGTCTGACCGACGCCTGCGATTGTCGGACCAACGCCGTGTGCGACTGTCTGACCGACGCCGTGTGCGACTGTCTGACCGACGCCTGCGACTGTCTGACCGACGCCGTGTGCGAATGTCTGACCGACGCCGTGTGCGAATGTCTGACCGACCCCGTGTGCGACTGTCTGACCGACGCCGTGTGCGAATGTCTGACCGACGCCGTGTGCGACTGTCTGACCGACGGCGTGTGCGAATGTCTGACCGACGCCGTGTGCGACTGTCTGACCGACGCCGTGTGCGAATGTCTGACCGACGCCGTGTGCGAATGTCTGACCGACGCCGTGTGCGACTGTCTGACCGACGCCGTGTGCGACTGTCTGACCGACGGCGTGTGCGAATGTCTGACCGACGCCGTGTGCGACTGTCTGACCGACGCCGTGTGCGACTGTCTGACCGACGCCTGCGACTGTCTGACCGACGCCGTGTGCGAATGTCTGACCGACGCCGTGTGCGAATGTCTGACCGACGCCGTGTGCGACTGTCTGACCGACGCCGTGTGCGAATGTCTGACCGACGCCGTGTGCGACTGTCTGACCGACGGCGTGTGCGAATGTCTGACCGACGCCGTGTGCGACTGTCTGACCGACGCCGTGTGCGACTGTCTGACCGACGCCTGCGACTGTCTGACCGACGCCGTGTGCGAATGTCTGACCGACGCCGTGTGCGAATGTCTGACCGACGCCGTGTGCGACTGTCTGACCGACGCCGTGTGCGAATGTCTGACCGACGGCGTGTGCGAATGTCTGACCGACGCCGTGTGCGACTGTCTGACCGACGCCGTGTGCGAATGTCTGACCGACGCCGTGTGCGACTGTCTGACCGACGCCGTGTGCGAATGTCTGACCGACGCCGTGTGCGAATGTCTGACCGACGCCGTGTGCGACTGTCTGACCGACGCCGTGTGCGTGTACACGTGTGTTTTCTGCTCTTTTTTCAGTTTTGTGCTTCATCTTCTCACTCTTACTTGTATTTTTACTCGAGTAGCTCTGTCCTGGAGGCGTGTCTGGAGGTGTGTCTGGAGGCGTGTCTGGAGGCGTGTCTGGAGGCGTGTCTGGAGGCGTGTCTGGAGGTGTGTCTGGAGCTGACAGGAAAGTGGCCGCGCGTTCACTTTTTAATGTGATTTCATGGCGTGTCCAAAACGAGCGTCGCGTGCCACATTTCAGCCGGCGAAACAAAAGCTCTCGTCTCTTCAACTTGCAACGAGCGCCAACGAGCGCCAACGAGCGCCAACGAGCGCCAACGCCAGGCTTTTCCAAGTGAAGGCACAGCAACTGGGGTCAAGTGTGTGTGTGTGTGTGTGTGTGTGTGTGTGAGTGTGTGTCTGTGTGTGAGTGTGTGTCTGTGTGTGAGTGGAGCTGGAGAAAGTTGTTTTGCTCCACACACTGATCTGTTCCACCAGCATCAAAACATCTAATGAGTTGTTTGTTAAGAGGAAATCTGTGAAAGGACTTTGTCCCAAAATGTCAGATTAGAGATGGGCCGGTCATGACTCAGTACTGCCACTCCCCCTGACCCCTCCCCCCTCCCCCTGACCCCTGACCCCTGTTCGGCTTTATAACATTTTTAATGCCCTGAACTTTGTCATTAAAGAATAATACAAACTCATGACACTTGATGTGGAAATGAGTTCTAACGGCAGCTGAGCTGGAGGGTTTGTTCATCTGTTACTGTGGCAACAGGACACGCCCGTTGTTACTGCAGCTTCCAATTATTTCTGAGAAATATCTTTCTCTAGTTCTACATAAAATGAGGTTGTTCATGTTCAGCTTCTTTGTAAATCTCTTTTTGAACCTGGAGCTTTGACTTGTGTCACTCCCTTTTCTGTGCCCTGAGCCAATCATCATGTCTCCATGGCAACTTCTGCTTATTTTGAACCATTTTAGCCTTCATAGGGGCGATGGTGTCCAGAACATTCAAAACACTCGATGTAACAGAGTTCAACAAATCATTTACATTAGAACATGAGACATTTTCAAAGTTTATCATTTCCATAAACAGTGTGTCTCCTCTGAACAGCTGCAGGACCAGCCTCTGAACAGCTGCAGGACCAGCCTCTGAACAGCTGCAGGACCAGCCTCTGAACTGCTGCAGGACCAGCCTCTGAACTGCTGCAGGACCAGCCTCTGAACAGCTGCAGGACCAGCCTCTGAACAGCTGCAGGACCAGTCTCTGAACAGCTGCAGGACCAGCCTCTGAACAGACAGAGCAGCATCGAACACATCGACGTTTGAAATATTTTACCCCTTTTGTAATTATGAGATCTAGAGTGTGCCCTCTGTTGTGGGTGGGGCCACTCTGCTGTGGGTGGGGCCTTTCACATGCTGAGTACGACCGAAGCATCAAGCTCTTTAGTGTTTCTGTCACAAACATGATCCACATGCACATTGAAACCACCTGTAATGACCAAACCATCAGAGTTTATGCGACTGAAAAATCTCAGTAAAATCATCAATAAAACGTTGTCAGTGCTGGAGAGGCTTGTATAAAACAATGAAGAGAATGAGACTGTTTTAGCTCCATTTTAAAGGATACAAACTCAAATGATGAAAACACCCCAAAAGAACAACCTGCGGGTAATTATTTCATCTCTAAAGACAGCACAGACTCCACCCCCTTTTTTATTTTCTCGTGTTTCAGATTCAAACTTAAAGTTGGGTGGAGCAGATTCTATCAGAACTACATTTCCTGTGTTTTTGTCAAGCCATGTTTCAGTTAAAAACATAAAATCAAGATTATAAGAAGAAATAAAATTATTAATTAAGAGAGATTTGTTACATAAGGATCTGACATTTAGCACAGCAAGTTTCAGACTAGTTTCAGTGAGACTGGGCTTTATCTTTTCACAGAGAATATTAATCAAATTTCTCAGATTGGGCCTGACTCGTATTTTGTTTTGCCATCTGTGTGATGTGACACAGAAATAGCACTAGGGGGGGCTCTTTTTACATAGGGCCCGGGTTGGTTTGATTTTTAATATGACAATAAGTCCTGGCAACGCTGAGACCCAGTGCATCCTCTCTATGGGAGATACCAGGTGAGAGGCGAGGGGGGATGGGTGGTGGGGCTTTTGTTGGTGTAGTCGGCTTGTGTAGGGAAGAGTTGATAAGTGTTGATATAACTCTTGATCTTGCTATATTGGGCGTGAGTGGAGCCGTTTTAAGGCCTGATTTGATCAGACATTGGCTGGGAAGGCCCCTGGGTGAGGGTGGAGAAGGAGAGTGAGGAAGTGGGAGTAGATGTTGCAGGGGGGACCCAGGACTGCTCTGAGGGCAGAGGCGATGACAGGGATGCTGTCGGGCCTGTCACAGATGGGTCCAAGGCCTTTGATGAGGACCCTATGGGGAATGACTCCTGGCCGCGGTGAAGATTGTTGTGGTGCTGTTATTGAAGAGTCCTTCGCTGGAGGTGGTGGAGCTGAATCCTTTGGTGGAGGCTGTGGTTGTGGTGCTGTTGATGCTGAAACATTGGCTCGGTCTCTGGCTGATGGAGCAGGAACTCTTCTCTCATTCCTCTTTTCTCTAACTATCTGCTCAGGACCCTGTACAGGCCCAGTCCAATGCCTCAGAGCGTGGAGCAGGTTCTCTGTCAGCACCCTCACTCCACCTCTGCACCCTCACTCCACCGCTGCGTTTCCAGAATAGATAGAAGTTCTCAGTGTAGTGCAGTCCTCTAGGTGCACACTCTTTGGACAGCCATGTGTTCAGCTGAAGCAACTAAACTTGTTTTTCTTCCTGTCGATGTTTGGAAGAGGTCGACTTATGACTTATGAATGTTTTGATTTCCATTTCATCAGCACGTCGAATAACTTCAAGAAGTCTCTTTTCAAAACTTAAGATAAGGTAAGATAAGAAAAGCCTTTATTTGTCCCACAATGGGGGAAATTCCCACTAAAACCACTCTTAATAGAAAATCTCTTATAAAACTCTTAATAAAAAGTAAAAAATAATAATAACAATAGTAACACTCTTATTTACAGCTGTTATATATATTATAACTTCAGTCTGTTCTCGCCGCATGTCGACTGCACCTCGAGCACAATCAGCTTTTTCCCTCCTCGATGTTTGGCCAAAACATTAGGAAGGAGTTACGTTATCTCAGAAACAGTGGCGCTGGGAAAAGAATGCGTGTTGATCTTTTCATGCGTCACGTGACGTATTGCAGCATCTCCAATCAGGATCGTATCAGTGACCTTGACGTTTGACACAGATTCTCTCTTTCTGCTGCCTTTAGGCCACGTCATGTCTTTTGTAATTTAATTCCGTATCTGAAAGTGGTATAAATCTGTTTGTAAGCTGTATTTTAGGTGATTTTATGTCGTTTAGGCTTTGCACCGAGTTTGCTCCAAGATACAGCCTGGTCTTTCTGGACTTCACATAATTTTGGGAATGACAGTCACTCCAGTTTAAGTTGAAAGTAGCTGTCTTTCTTGTAAAAAATGTGGACTTCTTACCACTGGATGACACTGGAATTGTATCTTGGAGTCCTTGAATTTGAAGCTATGAATTACTTGTTGATATTTCTGACAGCGTTCACAAGAGTCCGTTTCCCTTCTTCTCCCGGACATGTCGCTGACTCGTCAGATATGTTGTTAAAATTGTTCTTAAAATCTTTGGTTTACTTTAAAAAGTCATAACCAAAAATGTTTGGAAGACAAAATAAATAAGGAAACCAGGTCTGAACCTTAGACCTGGTTTAGGTGAAAGTGTTGTTTGTCACTGTGACCTCTGAAAGTCTCAACTGCAGTGAGGACCAGAGGAGCAGAGTTTGAACCTCTGTTATTCATGTAAGGACTGAAATATGGAAACAGTTTCTTCCTGAAGCAGCAGCCGCTGAAGGAGAAGAGAAGATCTGCAGAATCTGCATCATAAAAGGAGACCAGACCCTCACCATAGTCCACAAACACCCCGACCGTCTGAGGAGCTCGCTGCAGAGGCAGACGAGTCCAAGAGTCTGCACAAGTGAAGTAGTCATCTTTGTTTCTCAACATGATCCGCCAGAATCCATTTTTAGGTCTCAGAGTGATCCTTCCCTTCCTGTTGATGGACTCTTGGGCCACTCCTAAATCCCAGTCTGTTTTCTCTTTGACGTGAACCTCAAAATAAAACCTGCCTGAGGAGAAACTCTGCTTTCCCAGAACATTAACATAAGTATCAAACCTCAGTGGAGAATCTGGGAGCTTCTTCTTCACATCTCCACAATGAACCTGTTTGAGATCTTCAGACAGAACGAGCCGAGGATGAGCAGTGTCTGGATCCAGAGTGACGTCCACCACAAACTGCTGCACTCTCTTTAGTTCTAATCTTGAAGGCAGATGTTTAAAGTCTTCAAAGAGATGTTTCTCCAGCTCAGACAGAGCCCGGGCTGCACTGCCCTCACACGTCTCCGGCTCAAAGCTCAGGCTGCTCCACTCCTTCAGCCCAGCAGGGGGCGTAAGTGCAGGGCAGTTCTGTAGAAAGTGGAGGGGGTCTTGAGAGTGTGAGAGCCGCTCCTCCTCAGTGCTGCTCTTCTCCAGCTCACAGATCTCCTGTTCCAGCTGCTGCACCAGCTCCTGGGCTCGTTTGTGGCTCCGGCTCTGCTTCTCCTGCAGCTCCTCTAAGAACCGGTCCTGAAGGCTCTGAACAGACTGCATGAGATCAGTGAAGGCCTGCAGCCCCACAGCCCTCTCTCTGTGGACCTCTGTGTCACTGAGCTCCACACAGCCCTGGATCTCCTGGACCTTCAGCCTCCTCTGCTCCAACATGTGCGGCAGAGAGGACCTCCTAAACTGAGAGACCATCTCCAAGACAAAATAATTGACGCTGATCTCAGGTCTTCTGTCATAGCTCCTGTTACACAGAGGACATGTGCAGGGCCCCTCAGGGGCCCAGGCCGCACAGATGCAGCGTTTGCAGAAGTTGTGTCCACATGGAGTGGACACTGGCTCAGAGAACACCTCCAGACAGATGGAGCACCGGAACATCTCCTCAAAGCTCCTTTCACTTGTGGAGGACATCTCTGAAACACAAGGTCAACATCACAGAGTGACTAATCATCATCAAAGTGAAAACTCTTATTGTGATGGGAAAAGAGCATTTATTTTGCAAAGTTCCAGAATGTGCTGAAGACTGAACTAGAAGAGTCAGAAACAGTGTTGTCTTGACAACATTTCAAACATGATTTAAAGGAAACTATTGTACAATGATAATAAAAGTACAGCAGTTACAGATGAGGCAAGTGTAAAACTATGATCGGACCAGAAAGGTCCTTTTGGTGTGAAATATGGCCCACAATAAAACCTAATCAGTGTCCAAAGAAAAGAGTTTCTTACCTGATCGGTCGGTGAAGAGTCTTGATTTGTGAGAGACTCTTCTGCTCACAGAAGCAGAAAAGACAATTTTCTCGACAGGTGAACGCACTCGACTGAACTCAACTCCAGAATGAGGATGTGGTCCAAATTCAGCTTTTGCATCCACCAATGCTGAGCAACGCTCCCGCTGCACGACCATGTCCCCACGACGTCTTCGCGTAAAGGAGGGGATCTAAAGTGGCCTTCTAGAATTTTGGCCTTTAAAACACTAAATCCTGACATCAGTCAGTCGGTTACGGTTGTTATGCAAGAATACATGAGATTGAAATTGGGAAGAAGACGAAGAAGAGTTTAGGAGGCAAGGGCCTCGGGCTTCGGGGGGGTTGGGGGAACTTAACTACAGTAAGTGGCGTTAGTGTAACACTTGGATATCGCAGGCTAAAAATTCCCTAAAGCTGCCAATAACTTATGTGACGTTGATGGTACCAATTTTTCATCATTTCAAAGTTCATAAACACCGATCCACCACTTAATCTCACACTCTATCCTTCCCTCACTTGTGAACAAGACCCCAAGATACTTGAACTCTTAGGGCAAGAACTCCCCACCCACCTGGAGGAGGGACGACACCCTTCTCTGGTTGAGAACCCTGTCCTCCGATTTGGAGGTGCTGATTCTCATCCCAGCCGTCCCAGTGCAGCTGCAGGTCCAGGTTTGATGGAGCCATCAGGACAACATCGTCTGCAAACAGCAGAGATGAGATCCTGTGGTCCCCAAACTGGACACTATGACCCCTGACCACACCCTCTGACATAAAAATGAACAGAACCTAGGTGCTGTTCATACCGGTTCTGTTCATTATGAACAGAAACGGTAACAATGCGCAGCCCCGAGGAGTCCCACATGCACTGACCACAGGTCTGACTTACAGCTCCTGCTCCGGTCATACAGCCCTGAGCAAAGGACCCCCCGGACTCCTGGAGCACCCCCCAAAGGACACCCTGAGGGACACGGTCGAAAGCCTTCTCCAGATCCACAAAGTACATGTGGACTGGTTGTGCAAACTCCCATGAACCCTCGAGCACCCAATGGAGAGTCTAGAGCTGGTCCAGTGTTCCACGACCAGGACCTAAACCAGTCTGCTCCTCCTGAATCTGAGGTTCGATTATCGGTCGGATTCTCCTCTCCAGGACCTGGAATAGACCTGATGGGAGTGTGATCCCTCTGTAGTTGGAACACACCCTTCGGTCCCCCTTTTTGAACAGAGGGACCACCACCCCGGTCTGCCAGTCCAGAGACACTGTCCCCGACTGCCACGCCCCGTTACAGAGACGTGTCAGCCAAGACAGTCCTACAACATCCAGAGAGTTTAGGTCCTCAGGATCTCATCCACCCCCAGTGGAGCCCAAAATATGCTTGGAGGTGAGGCCTACTATCTGTAGGACCGCTGAGCTTCCTACACCAGTTCAGGCTCTTTCCCCCCAGTGAGGTGAGGATCCATGTCCCCAGAGCCAGTTTCTGTGTCTGAATATCCGGTCGTCAAAGCCCCAACGTCGACTATGTCGCACCGAATCATCAAGACAAGTTCAATGTTTGTGATTTTGTTTATTGACAATGGCAATAAACCTTTTCTGATTCTGAACTCCACGCCCAGAGGAGGAGTCAGACCCACAAGCTCCACGCCCAGAGGAGGAGTCAGACCCACAAGCTCCACGCCCAGAGGAGGAGTCAGACCCACAAGCTCCACGCCCAGAGGAGGAGTCAGACCCACAGTTGCCAGGCACAGCCCCAACATCAAGAATAAAAATTATCGGTCACGTGACAGACTCACTGACTTTGGAAAGAGGGGTGAGACAGGGCTGTGCTTGGTCCCCCCTGTTGTTTGAATTGTACTTGGAACCATCCATCCATCCATCCATCCATTTTCTGCCGCTTTATCCGGGGCCGGGTCGCGGGGGCAGCAGTCTGAGCAGGGACTCCCAGACTTCCTTCTCCCCAGACACTTCCTCAAACTCCTCCGGGGGGATCCCGAGGCGTTCCCAGGCCAGCCGAGAGACATAGTCTCTCCAGCGTGTCCTGGGTCTTCCCCGGGGCCTCTTCCCGGTGGGACATGCCTGAAACACCTCCCGAGGGAGGCGCCCAGGAGGCATCCGGAACAGATGCCCGAGCCACCTCAGCTGGCTCCTCTCGACGTGGAGGAGCAGCGGCTCTACTCCGAACTCCCCCCGTGTGGCCGAGCTCCTCACCTTATCTCTAAGGGAGCGCCCAGCCACACGGCGGAGGAAACTCATTTCGACCGCTTGTATCCGCGATCTTGTTCTTTCTACTTGGAACCATTGACCCAATTTATTCAACAATCGGAAACAGAAAATGCAACTGCTGCAGATGATTTATTACAGTATTTGACTTCCCTGCGATTTTTTAAAATCTTCCAACTCAGAGATGATGGAGCTTCTGACTTTTCCACCGTAGATGCATTTCCACTGAAACAGGATCTAAAAATAATAATAATCCGGAATTCACTTTGTATGATTTTTAACTAATTTATTTGTATGTTATTGCTGCAAATGTGGAGGATCCAGAGGATCATGGGAGAAGGTCATGTGGTCAGAGGAGACCAAAGGGCTCATGTCAAGGTGAAGCTGTAAAGGTATTACAATGGTTTACTTTTAGTAAGATTTATTCCAATTTATTTGGGGTGTGATTCTAATTTATACAGATTTACATTTTGTTCATATTTCCTCGCCTGGTCAGCTGCACGTCTGTGAGCAGAAGAGTTTAAACGCAGTGGTCAGTGGAAACAGAACCGTGAGCATGATTTAACCTGAGGTGCTTTCTCTTGTGGTCTATTCAAGCTCTAAAACTAATTATAAAGTGTGTTTTATGTCATTACAGTCCTCGTGTGTCTTCAATGTAACTCTAAGAATGAGACAAGAACCAACAAAACATGTCATTTAACATAAAAACATATCATTATACGGACTTTATCATAACTAGGCACACAGCCTGGTGCTGAAAGTGTTTTACGCTAAACCAAATTAAAAAAGAAAGAAACAAAACAAAAGAAAGGGAGGCGACATCTGCAGCTCTTTGAAGTGCCCAGTCCCCGCCCCCTTCCCCCTCCTCCAATCACGTTCATCGATCCGCTCTGCCGTGTGCGTCTTCAGAAGTGTCAGCGGCGCTTTTGTCGAAGCGCTTCAGTGACAGAGTAGATGTCCTGCTGTGGAGCCAATGAAACGCCTCATCGATCCGGACACGCCCAGAAGGAGGAGTCAGACCCACAAGCTCTTGGGGGTTTAAACTGTCCGTACAGAAGTCTCTTCTTAAATGGGCATAAGGACGTCTCCCTGGGGGCAGGGTCATGGCAGGTGCTGGAACAGGTCAGGGTCATGGACATGGCAGGTGCTGGAACAGGTCAGGGTCATGGACATGGCAGGTGCTGGAACAGGTCAGGAAAGTCAGGTTCTTGAGAGTCATCTTTGACCAGAGGCTTAGTTGGCGACAGCACATTGATGAGGTCAGTGACAAATGCAATGCCAGGACTGGGGGGCCAGGACTGGGGGGCCAGGACTGGGGGGCCAGGACTGGGGGGCCAGGACTGGGGGGCCAGCAGAAGCTCCTGAGTATTTATCGTGTATCATGATGTAAACTATTGGCTGTAGAGCTACATGTCTGTGAGACTAACTTGAAGAAGCTCGATGTGGAACAAGCCCAGGCCTTGCGCATCTGCTGTAGGGCTTTTAGGACCTCCCCTTTAGGACCTCCCCTTTAGGACCTCCCCTTTAGGACCTCCCCTTTAGGACCTCCCCTTTAGGACCTCCCCTTTAGGACCTCCCCTTTAGGACCTCTCCTGTCTCGGCGCTCAGGTTGAGTTACTGGGTGAATGTGCAGGTCATACAAGCTCACACCCGGTGAGGGACTTTCTCAGGGTTGATGGGGACAGAATGAGACAGTTTGGTTTTCGCTGTGCAGGAAATGCAAAAGAGAAACTTGCTGAAGTTAGTGAGCTTAGCGTCTCCTTCAGTGGCTTTGTCCACTGCAGCTCCTTGGAAGTTTATTCCAGCTCCTGTTGATATTAGCTTGATATTAGCTTGATATTAGCTTGATATTAGCTTGATATTAGCTTGATATTAGCTTGATATTAGCTTGCATCGCAAACCGCAGCTTGTTGTTCAAGAGCTCATGGATAAACATTCAGACGATGTATTTATTGATAGCGACGGGTCTGAGGATCCTGAGTGGACGAAGCGGCGCTGCTCCTGACCTGCAGGTGGCGGTCAAGAAGAGGTTAACGGACCATCTCTCTGCTGTGCAGATCTTAGCGATGGGCCAATCGCTCTGGTGTTTAGCTCCGCCTCGTCCCGGACCATCGGCGACGGGGGCGGAGCTAAAAGTCTGCAGTAAAGATGAACCACAAAGAAAAAGGAGGGAAAACACAAAAAGTACAAAAACAGAGGGAAATTGCCTCGTGAATAAACAAATCATCTTTAAATTATGATTTGAGTAACACACAGCGCCATGACGACCAAGCTTTGTGTGATCCCAGTCAGATGTTCCCTCCGGCGCCGTGTGTGTGTCCAGACGATCCTCCACCTGCCGCAGTGACCTGGACCTGCCGCAGTGACCTGGACCTGCCGCAGTGACCTGGACCTGCCGCAGTGACCTGGACCTGCCACAGTGACCTAGACCTGCCGCAGTGACCTGGACCTGCCGCAGTGACCTGGACTTGCCGCAGTGACCTAGACCTGCCGCAGTGACCTGGACCTGCCGCAGTGACCTGGACCTGCCGCAGTGACCTGGACCTGCCGCAGTGACCTGGACCTGCCGCAGTGACCTAGACCTGCCGCAGTGACCTGGACCTGCCGCAGTGACCTCCACCTGCCGCAGTGACCTGGACCTGCCGCAGTGACCTGCCGCAGTGACCTGGACCTGCCGCAGTGACCTGGACCTGCCGCAGTGACCTGGACCTGCCGCAGTGACCTCCACCTGCCGCAGTGACCTAGACCTGCCGCAGTGACCTGGACCTGCCGCAGTGACCTAGCCCTGCCGCAGTGACCTAGACCTGCCGCAGTGACCTAGACCTGCCGCAGTGACCTGGACCTGCCGCAGTGACCTAGACCTGCCGCAGTGACCTGGACCTGCCGCAGTGACCTGGACTTGCCGCAGTGACCTAGACCTGCCGCAGTGACCTGGACCTGCCGCAGTGACCTGGACCTGCCGCAGTGACCTGGACCTGCCGCAGTGACCTGGACCTGCCGCAGTGACCTAGACCTGCCGCAGTGACCTGGACCTGCCGCAGTGACCTCCACCTGCCGCAGTGACCTGGACCTGCCGCAGTGACCTGCCGCAGTGACCTGGACCTGCCGCAGTGACCTGGACCTGCCGCAGTGACCTGGACCTGCCGCAGTGACCTCCACCTGCCGCAGTGACCTAGACCTGCCGCAGTGACCTGGACCTGCCGCAGTGACCTAGCCCTGCCGCAGTGACCTAGACCTGCCGCAGTGACCTGGACCTGCCGCAGTGACCTAGACCTGCCGCAGTGACCTGGACCTGCCGCAGTGACCTAGCCCTGCCGCAGTGACCCCCACCTGCGCCAGTCTGCGATGTGCTTGGAAGAGCGCGGCGCCCCCCGGAGGAGCGGCGCCCCCCGGTGGAGCGGTGCCCCCCGGAGGAGCGGCGCCCCCCGGAGGAGCGGCGCCCCCCGGAGGAGCTCTTTTGTTCATTTGTCGGTCCAGATTCAGACCAAAGGCAAAATAACGGACAACACATCATTGATGAGATATTAGGGCCGTTGCCATAGCGATTAACAATTTAAAACCAAATATGACATCGTTTGAATTGGGTTTCATTAACATTCTGACAAGATTGTATTTTCTTTTGCTTTAAAATACTACACTTTTTGTTCAATTGTAGTTAATTTACAAAAACAGCCATTTAATAATAAACATGTCAAACTGTGAGTGATTTAGTTTAATACAAATATAATTCCATCCTCACTTCAGTGTCGTTAATATGGATTTGTCAAACGCACTCGTTAAATTGGCCGTTATTGCGTATCAAATGTGAACTGTGCAAATATCTGGATTGTAATTGGACAAATGTTTTTCCGAAATGATTAATATCCATTTTATTTGGATTTTCTTTGTCTGTGAAAGTGCTGCGTTGCTAAGGGCCGCTCTCCTTAGCAACAGCACAGAGTCGATAACCTGCTCCTCGCCGTCCACTTTTATTCCACTTCAAACTGAGAGAACCTGGAGCTGCAGTTAAACCGCCGCTTCGTTCACACCTTTTCACACGTTTTTGGGACATTTTGTCGAGTTTTGTGCCTAAAATTCCACGTAAATGATTCTAAATGTTTCTTTTTTCACAAATGAAAACGCCGTGGTTCAGATGTTCAAACTTCATTGACATTAAATGTGGAACATGGTCTTTAGTGTTTCATATCTTTTCGTTCCTTGTGCATTAATATTATAATATGCAGATTACACTTTTGTGACCTGTGGATTTAACACATTTAATTAAAACATAAAGTATATTTTTATGGCTCAATAAACTACTCTACATGACTTTAACATGCGTATTTACACCTGTCGTGTATGACAGTTTTACACCGATCGAGCAAGTATTTGTGCAAAAAACGTTAAAAAATCTGTAGAAAATGACAGGAAGTGACATCACACCAGAGACAGGAAGTGACATCACACCAAAGACACTCATACAGGAAGTGACATCACACCAGGGCCGCTCATACAGGAAGTGACATCACACCAGGGACACTCATACAGGAAGTGACATCACACCAGGGACACTCATACAGGAAGTGACATCACACCAGGGACGCTCATACAGGAAGTGACATCACACCAGGGACACTCATACAGGAAGTGACATCACACCAGGGACACTCATACAGGAAGTGACATCACACCAGGGACGCTCATACAGGAAGTGACATCACACCAGGGACACTCATACAGGAAGTGACATCACTACCTGCGTTGCACCAATGAAATTTCCCCATGTGGGACAATAAAGGACACTGTATGAGTGTCCCTGGTGTGATGTCCAAACCCGAACACTGCACAGTGAGGGAGCAGCTATGTAACAAGGATATTGAACTATTGGCTATTGGCATGAGGCCATATTATCTGCCCCGGGAGTTCTCACATGTGATTTTGATCGCAGTCTATGTGGCCCCGTCTGCCAATGCTGAAGATGCTTGTGAAGCACTGCTCTCCTGCACTTGTAGGCTGCAAACACAGCATCCACAGGCTCTCTTCCTCATCTCTGGTGACTTTAACCACGCTTCTCCCTCTTCTGTTCTACCAACATACACCCAGTATGTTACCTGCCCCACCAGAGACAATAGAACATTGGACTTGTTTTTTGCCAACACCAAGGAGGCTTATTCTTCTTCCCCCCTCCCTCCCCTGGGCAGCTCGGACCACAACCTTGTACATCTGAGGCCTGTGTATGAACCCATCGTGCGCAGGCAGCCTGTGGTGTCCCGTGAGGTGAGGATGTGGTCTGCTGAGAGCGAGGAGGCTCTGAGGGACTGCTTCAGCACCACTGTCTGGACTGAGCTTTATGACCCACATGGGGAGGACATCAACACCATCACAGAGTGCATCACGGACTACATCAACTTCTGTTTTGAGAACATTGTTCCCTCCCGGACGGTGCGGTGTTTTCCAAACAACAAGCCATGGATTAACCGTGAACTGAAGGCTCTGCTGAAGGAGAAGAAGAGAGCCTTCAGGTCAGGGAACAAGGAGGAGCTGAGGACTGTGCAGAAGGAGCTGAGGAGGAAGATCAGGCAGGCTGAGGCCGGCTACAAGAGGAGGATGGAGGAGCAGCTGCAGCAAAAGAACATTCAGGGAGTGTGGAGGAGCCTGAAAACCATCTCGGGCTTCAAAATCCCCCCTGCCCAGACAGAGGGGGATCTACAGTGGGTGAATGATTTAAATGCTCACTTCTTGAGGTTTGATCGGTCACCCGCCCCTCCCCCTGCACAGCTGCATGCTCCCTCTTCCACAGCCGGACAATGGCCCACCCCCGTTCCCCTTCACACCTCTGCTCCGGACCATCAGCTCCCCACTTCACCTGGACTCACCCATCCCCCCAGCACACAGTCCCCCTGCCAACCACTGACTGTCACAGCAGCACAGGTGAGGAGTGAGCTGAAGAGGATTAAAGTGAGGAAGGCAGCAGGACCTGACGGCATCAGCTCCAGGCTCCTTAAGTCCTGCAGATGAACTGTGTGGAGTTATGGAGCATGTCTTCAACATGAGCCTGAAGCTGAGGGTGGTACCACAGGTCTGGAAGACCTCCTGTCTGGTACCTGTGCCTAAGACACCGCGCCCCAAAGACCTCAACAGCTTCAGGCCAGTGGCTCTCACGTCCCACCTGATGAAGACACTGGAGCGGCTAGTCCTGGACCACCTCCGCTCCACCGTGAGCTCAGCCATGGACCCGCTGCAGTTTGCATATCGGTCTGGCATCGGAGTGGAGGACGCCGTCATCTCCCTGCTGCACCGCTCTCTCTCTCACCTGGAAAAGCCTGGCAGCTCTGTGAGGATCCTGTTCTTCGATCTCTCCAGTGCCTTCAACACCATCAGCTCCTGAGGGACAAGCTGGAGACGGCTGGTGTGGAGTATGACCTGGCAGAGTGGATCCTGGACTACCTCACAGACCGACCCCAGTTTGTGAGAGCCCGGGACTGTGTGTCTGACACTCGGACCTGTAGTGTGGGGGCGCCCCAGGGCACTGTCCTCGCGCCCTTTCTCTTCACCCTTTACACTGCAGACTTCAGACATGACACGGACAGCTGTGTCCTGCAGAAGTTCTCTGACGACTCTGCCATCATCGGACTCATCACGGACGACGATGACGCGGAGTACAGAGGACTGGCGCAGGACTTTGTGGACTGGTGTCAGCGGAACCACCTCCTCATCAACGCGGGGAAGACCAAGGAGATGGTGGTGGATTTCCGCAGACGCCACCCCACTGCCCCCTCACCAGTGAACATCCAGGGACGGGACATTGAGAGAGTGACTCATACAAGGACCTGGGTGTTCATCTGAACCACAAACTGGACTGGACTCATAACACAGACGCACTGTACAGGAAGAGCCAGAGTCGGCTCTACCTCCTGAGGAGACTCAGGTCTTTTGGAGTGACAGGGCCACTCCTGAAGACCTTCTCTGACTCTGTGGTGGCATCAGCCCTCCTGTATGGTGTGGCCTGCTGGAGCAGCAGCATCACAGAGAGGGAGAGGAGGAAGCTGGACAGAGTCATCAAGAAGTCCAGCTCCGTCCTGGGCTGTCCTCTGGACTCGGTGCAGGAGGTGGGGGACAGGAGGGTCCTGGCTAGATTCACATCTATGCTGGACCATGAGTGTCACCCCCTGCAGGACACTCTGTCCCCTGCAGGACACTCTCTCCGCTCTGGAGAGCAGCTTCAGTGAGAGACTGATCCACCCTCGATGTGTGAAGGAAAGGTTCCGTAGGTCTTTCCTTCCTGCTGCTGTCAGACTTTATAACAAAAACTGTTAGTACTGAACACTCGCAATACTGACCTAACCTAATACTGATGTGCAATTCTGTCATATGTGCAATTGCTGTTGGAATTCATGTGCAATTCATGTGCTGTCGTGACACATATTCATGTGCAATTACTGTCGTGATCACATGCAATGGTATTTATGTATTTATTTATGTATTTATTTGTCTATGGGAGTTTTTTATTTATTTATAGGAGATCTTCTACTGAAAGTGTTTTTCAGACTTCCTATAAGTGATCTGTTCTTCTGGATCTACCTGCGTTGCACCAATGAAATTTCCCCATGTGGGACAATAAAGGAATATCTTATCTTATCTTATCTTACACCAGGGACACTCATACAGGAAGTGACATCACACCAGGGACACTCATACAGGAAGTGACATCACACCAGGGACACTCATACAGGAAGTGACATCACACCAGAGACACTCATACAGGAAGTGACATCACACCAGGGACACTCATACAGGAAGTGACATCACACCAGGGACACTCATACAGGAAGTGACATCACACTCATTCTAGTCAAAGTTTTCAGAATTTACAAAAATAAACAACTTTTTTGACTCTATAAACATTAATTCAACAAAATAAAGTCACTCTTATTTATTTGTATTTGTAAAATAAAAACTATGACATTAGATGAGTTTTGGCCCAGTGGCTGCTGGGTAACTTCCTACTGTGATGTCATAAAGTACAAACAGTAAGTGACATTATAAACCTTAAAATTGGAAACCAGAAACACCATGGTAGAGCTGCACCAGGAGAATGACCTGGAGAATGACCTGGAGAATGACCCGGACAATGACCTGGAGAATGACCTGGAGAATGACCCGGACAATGACCCGGAGAATGACCTGGAGAATGACCCGGAGAATGACCCGGAGAATGACCCGGAGAATGACCCGGAGAATGACCCGGAGAATGACCCGGACAATGACCTGGAGAATGACCTGGAGAATGACCCGGACAATGACCCGGAGAATGACCTGGAGAATGACCTGGAGAATGACCTGGAGAATGACCTGGAGAATGACCTGGAGAATGACCTGGAGATGACCTGGAGAATGACCTGGAGATGACCTGGAGAATGACCTGGAGATGACCTGGAGAATGACCTGGAGAATGACCCGGACAATGAACCGGAGAATGACCCGGAGAATGACCCGGAGAATGACCCGTAGAATGACCCGTAGAATGACCCGGAGAATGACCTGAAGAATGACCTGTAGAATGACCTGGAGAATGACCCGGACAATGACCCGGAGAATGACCCGGACAATGACCTGGAGATGACCTGCAGAATGACCTGGAGAATGACCTGAAGAATGACCTGGAGATGACCTGGAGAATGACCCGGACAATGAACTGGAGAATGACCTGGAAAATGACCTGGAGAATGACCCGGAGAATGACCCGGAGAATGACCCGGAGAATGACCTGGAGAGGGCTGGGACCAAAGTAACTAAGGTCAAGTAACAAACAAACATAAATTGAGTAGAATTGAACGAGTCGGACTCTGGATTTCGAGCGTTGTTCAGAACGATCTCAGCAGAAGTTGACGTGATATTATTCTTGGTCGTGAAGAATGTGCTGATGTCTGTGTTGATCCTGTGTCTGATTCTCTTGGATCGTCGGACGTTATTGAGTTTGATACAAAAGATTATGTTACAAATAGAGTTCAAGCTGTTTCTGCCGATGATTTCAATCTGAACTTTTCTTACCTTAATAAAGGAGTTCCTCAAGGCTCTGTCCTTGGACCACTGTTATTTACAATTCATACAAACTCAATTGGTCATAATCTAAAACACAGTGGCATCTACTTCTACCAACAAAGGGAATAGAACAGACCACTACCAACAAAGGGTATAGAAAAGACCTCTGCCAACAAAAGGTTTAGAATAGACTTCTGCCAACAAAGGGTATAGAACAGACTTCTGCCAACAAAGGGTATAGAACAGACCTCTGCCAACAAAAGGTTTAGAATAGACCTCTGCCAACAAAGGGTATAGAACAGACTTCTGCCAACAAAGGGTATAGAACAGACCACTACCAACAAAGGGTATAGAAAAGACCTCTGCCAACAAAGGGTATAGAACAGACCTCTGCCAACAAAAGGTTTAGAATAGACCACTACCAACAAAGGGTATAGAACAGACCTCTGCCAACAAAGGGTATAGAACAGACTTCTGCCAACAAAGGGTTTAGAACAGACCTGTGCCAACAAAGGGTATAGAACAGACCTCTGCCAACAAAGGGTATAGAACAGACCTCTGCCAACAAAGGATTTAGAACAGACTTCTGCCAACAAAGGGTTTAGAACAGACCTCTGCCAACAAAGGGTTTAGAATAGACCACTACCAACAAAGGGTATAGAACAGACTTCTGCCAACAAAGGGTTTCGAACAGACCTCTGCCAACAAAGTGTTTAGAACAGACTTCTGCCAACAAAGGGTTTAGAACAGACCTCTGCCAACAAAGGGAATAGAACAGACCTCTGCCAACAAAGGGTATAGAAAAGACCTCTGCCAACAAAAGGTTTAGAATAGACCTCTGCCAACAAAGGGTATAGAACAGACTTCTGCCAACAAAGGGTATAGAACAGACCACTACCAACAAAGGGTATAGAAAAGACCTCTGCCAACAAAGGGTATAGAACAGACCTCTGCCAACAAAAGGTTTAGAATAGACCACTACCAACAAAGGGTATAGAACAGACCTCTGCCAACAAAGGGTATAGAACAGACTTCTGCCAACAAAGGGTTTAGAACAGACCTGTGCCAACAAAGGGTATAGAACAGACCTCTGCCAACAAAGGGTATAGAACAGACCTCTGCCAACAAAGGATTTAGAACAGACTTCTGCCAACAAAGGGTTTAGAACAGACCTCTGCCAACAAAGGGTTTAGAATAGACCACTACCAACAAAGGGTATAGAACAGACTTCTGCCAACAAAGGGTTTCGAACAGACCTCTGCCAACAAAGGGTTTAGAACAGACTTCTGCCAACAAAGGGTTTAGAACAGACCTCTGCCAACAAAGGGAATAGAACAGACCTCTGCCAACAAAGGGTTTAGAACAGACCTCTGCCAACAAAGGGTTTAGAACAGACCTCTGCCAACAAAGGGAATAGAACAGACCTCTGCCAACAAAGGGTATAGAAAAGACCTCTGCCAACAAAAGGTTTAGAATAGACTTCTGCCAACAAAGGGTATAGAACAGACTTCTGCCAACAAAGGGTATAGAACAGACCTCTGCCAACAAAAGGTTTAGAATAGACCTCTGCCAACAAAGGGTATAGAACAGACTTCTGCCAACAAAGGGTATAGAACAGACCACTACCAACAAAGGGTATAGAAAAGACCTCTGCCAACAAAGGGTATAGAACAGACCTCTGCCAACAAAAGGTTTAGAATAGACCACTACCAACAAAGGGTATAGAACAGACCTCTGCCAACAAAGGGTATAGAACAGACTTCTGCCAACAAAGGGTTTAGAACAGACTTCTGCCAACAAAGGGTTTAGAACAGACCTCTGCCAACAAAGGGTTTAGAATAGACCACTACCAACAAAGGGTATAGAACAGACTTCTGCCAACAAAGGGTTTCGAACAGACCTCTGCCAACAAAGGGTTTAGAACAGACTTCTGCCAACAAAGGGTTTAGAACAGACCTCTGCCAACAAAGGGAATAGAACAGACCTCTTCCAACAAAGGGTTTGGAACAGACCTCTGCCAACAAAGGGTATAGAACAGACCTCTGCCAACGAAGGGTATAGAACAGACTTCTGCCAACAAAGGGTTTAGAACAGACCTCTGCCAACAAAAGGTTTAGAATAGACCACTACCAACAAAGGGTATAGAACAGACCTCTGCCAACAAAGGGTATAGAACAGACTTCTGCCAACAAAGGGTTTAGAACAGACCTGTGCCAACAAAGGGTATAGAACAGACCTCTGCCAACAAAGGGTATAGAACAGACCTCTGCCAACAAAGGATTTAGAACAGACTTCTGCCAACAAAGGGTTTAGAACAGACCTCTGCCAACAAAGGGTTTAGAATAGACCACTACCAACAAAGGGTATAGAACAGACTTCTGCCAACAAAGGGTTTCGAACAGACCTCTGCCAACAAAGGATTTAGAACAGACTTCTGCCAACAAAGGGTTTAGAACAGACCTCTGCCAACAAAAGGTTTAGAATAGACCACTACCAACAAAGGGTATAGAACAGACCTCTGCCAACAAAGGGTATAGAACAGACTTCTGCCAACAAAGGGTTTAGAACAGACCTGTGCCAACAAAGGGTATAGAACAGACCTCTGCCAACAAAGGGTATAGAACAGACCTCTGCCAACAAAGGATTTAGAACAGACTTCTGCCAACAAAGGGTTTAGAACAGACCTCTGCCAACAAAGGGTTTAGAACAGACCTCTGCCAACAAAGGATTTAGAACAAAGTTGAAATAAACTGTTGTTATTGACTGTTGACTGTTGTAAGTGATTTTAGCTGAAGTAAACCTGTGATGTTCTCCCACATGCAGGAGAACATGTGGGAGAACATGTAGGAGAACATGTAGGAGAACATGCACATGTGGGAGAACATGTAGGAGAACATGTGGGAGAACATGTAGGAAAACATGTAGGAAAACATGTAGGAGAACATGCATATGTAGGAGAACATGCACATGTGGGAGAACATATAAGAGAACATGTAGGAGAACATGTAGGAGAACATGTAGGAGAACATATGGGATAACATGTAGGAGAACATGTAGGAGAACATGTGGAAGAACATGTGAGAGAACATGTAGGAGAACATGCACAAGTGGGAGAACATGTAGGAGAACATGTAGGAGAACATGCACATGTAGGAGAACATGCACATGTGGGAGAACATGTGGAGAACATGTAGGAGAACATGTGGAGAACATGTGGAGAACATGTAGGAGAACATGTGGGAGAACATGTAGAAGAACATGTGGAGAACATGTAGGAGAACATGTAGGAGAACATGTGGAGAACATGTAGGAGAACATGTAGGAGAACATGTGGAGAACATGTGGAGAACATGTGGAGAACATGTAGGAGAACATGTGGAAAACATTTAGGAGAACATGTAGGAGAACATGCACATGTTGGAGAACATGTGGAGAACATGTAGGAGAACATGTGGAGAACATGTAGGAGAACATGTAGGAGAACATGTAGGAGAACATGTGGAGAACATGTGGGAGAACATGTAGGAGAACATGTAGGAGAACATGTGGAGAACATGTGGAGAACATGTAGGAGAACATGTGGAGAACATGTAGGAGAACATGTAGGAGAACATGTAGGAGAACTTGTGGAGAACATGTAGGAGAACATGCAGGAGAACATGTAGGAGAACTTGTGGAGAACATGTAGGAGAACATGTGGAGAACATGTAGGAGAACATGTAGGAGAACATGTAGGAGAACATGTAGGAGAACATGTGGAGAACATGTAGGAGAACATGTAGGAGAACATGTAGGAGAACTTGTGGAGAACATATAGGAGAACATGTAGGATAACATGTGGAGAACATGTAGGAGAACATGTAGGAGAACATGCAGGAGAACATGTAGGAGAACTTGTGGAGAACATGTAGGAGAACATGTGGAGAACATGTAGGAGAACATGTAGGAGAACATGCAGGAGAACATGTAGGAGAACATGTGGAGAACATGTAGGAGAACATGTAGGAGAACATGTAGGAGAACATGTGGAGAACATGTAGGAGAACATGTAGGAGAACATGTAGGAGAACTTGTGGAGAACATATAGGAGAACATGTAGGAGAACATGTGGAGAACATGTAGGAGAACATGTAGGAGAACACGTAGAAGAACATGTGGAGAACATGTAGGAGAACATGTGGAGAACATGTAGGAGAACATGTAGGAGAACTTGTGGAGAACATGTAGGAGAACATGTAGGATAACTTGTGGAGAACATGTAGGAGAACATGTGGAGAACATGTGGAGAACATGTAGGAGAACATGTAGGAGAACATGTAGGAGAACTTGTGGAGAACATATAGGAGAACATGTGGAGAACATGTAGGAGAACATGTAGGAGAACATGTAGGAGAACATGTAGGAGAACTTGTGGAGAACATGTAGGAGAACATGTAGGATAACTTGTGGAGAACATGTAGGAGAACATGTGGAGAACATGTGGAGAACATGTAGGAGAACATGTAGGAGAACATGTGGAGAACATGTAGGAGAACTTGTGGAGAACATATAGGAGAACATGTGGAGAACATGTAGGAGAACATGTAGGAGAACATGTAGGAGAACATGTAGGAGAACTTGTGGAGAACATGTAGGAGAACATGTAGGATAACTTGTGGAGAACATGTAGGAGAACATGTGGAGAACATGTAGGAGAACATGTAGGAGAACTTGTAGAGAACATGTAGGAGAACATGTAGGAGAACTTGTGGAGAACATGTAGGAGAACATGTAGGAGAACTTGTGGAGAACATGTAGGAGAACATGTAGGAGAACATGTAGGAGAACATGTGGAGAACATGTAGGAGAACATGTAGGAGAACATGTGGAGAACATGTAGGAGAACATGTAGGAGAACATGTAGGAGAACATGTAGGAGAACATGTAGGAGAACATGTGGAGAACTTGTGGAGAACATGTGGAGAACTTGTGGAGAACATGTGGAGAACATGTAGGAGAACATGTAGGAGAACATGTGGAGAACATGTAGGAGAACATGTGGAGAACATGTAGGAGAACATGTAGGAGAACATGTAGGAGAACATGTAGGAGAACTTGTGGAGAACATGTGGAGAACTTGTGGAGAACATGTGGAGAACATGTAGGAGAACATGTAGGAGAACATGTGGAGAACATGTAGGAGAACATGTGGAGAACATGTAGGAGAACATGTAGGAGAACATGTGGAGAACATGTGGAGAACATGTAGGAGAACATGTAGGAGAACATGTAGGAGAACTTGTGGAGAACATGTAGGAGAACATGTAGGAGAACTTGTGGAGAACATGTAGGAGAACATGTAGGAGAACTTGTGGAGAACATGTAGGAGAACATGTAGGAGAACATGTAGGAGAACATGTGGAGAACATGTAGGAGAACATGTAGGAGAACATGTAGGAGAACATGTGGGAGAACATGTAGGAGAACATGTAGGAGAACATGTAGGAGAACATGTAGGAGAACATGTGGAGAACTTGTGGAGAACATGTGGAGAACTTGTGGAGAACATGTGGAGAACATGTAGGAGAACATGTAGGAGAACATGTGGAGAACATGTAGGAGAACATGTGGAGAACATGTAGGAGAACATGTAGGAGAACATGTAGGAGAACATGTAGGAGAACTTGTGGAGAACATGTAGGAGAACATGTAGGATAACTTGTGGAGAACATGTAGGAGAACATGTGGAGAACATGTGGAGAACATGTAGGAGAACATGTAGGAGAACATGTGGAGAACATGTAGGAGAACATGTGGAGAACATGTAGGAGAACATGTAGGAGAACTTGTGGAGAACATGTAGGAGAACATGTAGGATAACTTGTGGAGAACATGTAGGAGAACATGTGGAGAACATGTGGAGAACATGTAGGAGAACATGTAGGAGAACATGTAGGAGAACTTGTGGAGAACATGTAGGAGAACATGTAGGAGAACATGTAGGAGAACATGTGGAGAACATGTAGGAGAACATGTAGGAGAACTTGTGGAGAACATGTAGAGAACTTGTGGAGAACATGTGGAGAACATGTAGGAGAACATGTAGGAGAACTTGTGGAGAACATGTGGAGAACTTGTGGAGAACATGTGGAGAACATGTAGGAGAACATGTGGGAGAACATGTAGGAGAACATGTGGAGAACATGTGGAGAACATGTAGGAGAACATGTGGGAGAACATGTAGGAGAACATGTAGGAGAACATGTAGGAGAACATGTAGGAGAACATGTGGGAGAACATGTAGGAGAACATGTAGGAGAACATGTAGGAGAACATGTAGGAGAACATGTAGGAGAACATGTGGGAGAACATGTGGGGAACCTTCTGGTTTCATCTCCGTGTGATGTTTCTGACACTTTTCGCTCCAGTGTTTCTCTCGCTCCTTTTACAGAACGACTTTATTAATGAATGTGTGTGAACTGTCAATCAGAAGGTGTGTGTTTTTGTGTGCGTGTGTGTGTGTGTCTGTGTGCGTTTGTGTTTGTGTTTTTGTGTGTGTTTTTTTGTGCGTGTGTGTGTGTGTCTGTGTGCGTTTGTGTTTTTGTTTTTGTGTGTGTGTGTTTGTGTGTGTGTGTGTTTGTGTGTGTTTGTGTGCGTGTTTGTGTGTGTGTGTCTGTGTGCGTTTGTGTTTGTGTTTTTGTGTGTTTGTGTGTGTGTTTGTGTGCGTGTTTGTGTGTGTGTTTTTTTGTGCGTTCGGATCAATAATTCAGCCTTTGCTCCGCGGCGTTGACAGCTGCGCGGTTTGTTCTCGCAGGTAAACATCCTTTTTCACTGTCACTGTTTCTGTTCAAACTGACAGCAGCAGAACGATAACGCGCTGCCGCTCTGGACTGATGCATTGTGGGAGTAAAGCTTTACACCGGCACCTTTTACTATGCTGGACATTTGAACGATGTCCAATGATGAAGGGTCGTCGGGTCAGAAAACTCTGAAAAAGATGATTCATAAAACGTAGAAAGTGTTTTTTCTGAAGACTTTCTGACTCAGATCACGAGCTGGACGCCTGCATGGCTTCAGCAGAAAGAATGCTTTTCCCTCAAGTGTGTAATTCCCTCTTCTGCCAGAAGATGGGGCACAGCTCAGATCCTCGCGCGGGAAAAGCCAGAGATGTCAGAAGTTAACCTTTAACCAAGAAGATCTAGAACGAAGAGACGTTCAGCACTTTAAGTTTCTCAATATTCAAGAGTTTCAAGACTTTTGTCAGGTTTATTTGAGGCGACAGAGAAGACGTTGAACGTTGTGGCAGCTTTAGTGCCATTGGAAGGTCCAGTGATGACCAGGTGATGACCACACGTCTATAATCTGACCCAAACTGTGAAAGTGCATGAGGCCGTCATCAAGCGCTCCGTGTTTTGTGCAGTTTCTCTTGATCTCGGCGATGCAAACGAGTCCCTCAAACCTCCCGACGTGAAGTCCACCGCCGCTAAAAATACGAGCGCCGCCGAAGCCTGTGATTTAAAATAAATAATTCCACTTTGACACGAGACGCTGATGATGGATCCTATTTTTAGCGGCGTCATTCGAGCAGCGTCACATCTTCAGCACTTTGAACTTCAGGAGGCGTTTGGAGCGTTTGTGCTGAGACGAGCTCAACGCCAGCGCCTCCTGAACAAAGATCTGAGCATTTTAATTAGAAAGACGAGAAAAACAAAGTGTCCTGGTTTAGTCCTGCTTTAGACCTGGTTTAGTCCTGCTTTAGACCTGGTTTAGTCCTGCTTTAGTCCTGGTTTAGTCCTGGTTTAGTCCTGCTTTAGTCCTGCTTTAGTCCTGCTTTAGTCCTGGTTTAGACCTGGTTTAGTCCTGGTTTAGTCCTGGTTTAGTCCTGCTTTAGTCCTGTTTTAGTCCTGGTTTAGTCCTGCTTTAGTCCTGCTTTAGTCCTGCTTTAGTCCTGCTTTAGTCCTGGTTTAGACCTGGTTTAGTCCTGGTTTAGTCCTGGTTTAGTCCTGCTTTAGTCCTGCTTTAGTCCTGCTTTAGTCCTGGTTTAGTCCTGCTTTAGTCCTGCTTTAGTCCTGCTTTAGTCCTGGTTTAGTCCTGGTTTAGTCCTGCTTTAGTCCTGGTTTAGTCCTGGTTTAGACCTGGTTTAGTCCTGGTTTAGTCCTGGTTTAGACCTGGTTTAGTCCTGGTTTAGTCCTGATTTAGTCCTGCTTTAGTCCTGGTTTAGTCCTGGTTTAGTCCTGCTTTAGTCCTGCTTTAGTCCTGGTTTAGTCCTGGTTTAGTCCTGCTTTAGTCCTGCTTTAGTCCTGCTTTAGTCCTGGTTTAGTCCTGCTTTAGTCCTGCTTTAGTCCTGCTTTAGTCCTGGTTTAGTCCTGGTTTAGTCCTGCTTTAGTCCTGGTTTAGTCCTGGTTTAGACCTGGTTTAGTCCTGGTTTAGTCCTGGTTTAGACCTGGTTTAGTCCTGGTTTAGTCCTGATTTAGTCCTGGTTTAGTCCTGGTTTAGTCCTGGTTTAGCCCTGGTTTAGTCCTGGTTTAGTCCTGATTTAGTCCTGGTTTAGTCCTGATTTAGTCCTGGTTTAGTCCTGGTTTAGTCCTGCTTTAGCCCTGGTTTAGTCCTGCTTTAGTCCTGCTTTAGTCCTGCTTTAGTCCTGCTTTAGTCCTGGTTTAGTCCTTGTTTAGTCCTGCTTTAGTCCTGGTTTAGTCCTGGTTTAGACCTGGTTTAGTCCTGGTTTAGTCCTGATTTAGTCCTGGTTTAGTCCTGGTTTAGTCCTGGTTTAGCCCTGGTTTAGTCCTGGTTTAGTCCTGGTTTAGACCTGGTTTAGACCTGGTTTAGACCTGGTTTAGACCTGGTTTAGTCCTGGTTTAGACCTGGTTTAGACCTGGTTTAGACCTGGTTTAGTCCTGGTTTAGTCCTGGTTTAGACCTGGTTTAGACCTGGTTTAGACCTGGTTTAATCCTGGTTTAGACCTGGTTTAGACCTGGTTTAGACCTGGTTTAGACCTGGTTTAGACCTGGTTTAGTCCTGGTTTAGTCAAAATTCAACTTTAATATTTTAGGATCCAACAAAGTGAACAAATGTGTGGTTTTGAATGAAAACTGAGCGCCCTGAGCGCCCTGAGCGTCCTGAGCGCCCTGAGCGTCCTGAGCGCACTGAGCGCCCTGAGCGTCCTGAGCGCCTTTAGCGCCCTGAGCGCCCTGAGCGTCCTGAGCGCCCTGAGCGCCCTGAGCGTCCTGAGCGCCCTGAGCGTCCTGAGCGCCCTGAGCGCCCTGAGCGTCCTGAGCGCCCTGAGCGCCCTGAGCGCCCTGAGCGTCCTGAGCGCACTGAGCGCCCTGAGCGTCCTGAGCGCCTTTAGCGCCCTGAGCGCCCTGAGCGTCCTGAGCGCCCTGAGCGCCCTGAGCGTCCTGAGCGCCCTGAGCGTCCTGAGCGCCCTGAGCGCCCTGAGCGTCCTGAGCGTCCTGAGCGTCCTGAGCGCCCTGAGCGCCCTGGTCTCTTCAGACTCGATGCTTTCATAAGCTCATGCTCATGTGGCTGCAGTACCGGCTCCTCCAGCGGGAGGCGCTGTGTCACAGCACAAACCAGACGAGAGGAAGTTCAAACATCAGAACTTTATTGTGAAAGAAAATCAGAGACAATCAGTTCTTTCAAAAGAAAAGTCAAAATCAGATTTAAAAAGTGTCAAATTTGTAAAAACATCAACATTGTGTTTATAATAAAAACAGAACTCGCTCGTCTCATTTCACTGATCGTTCAGAGCGAGAGTCCTGAACACGCTCACGGCCCCGATCGCCACGGCAACGAGTCAACAAGACACAAGCACAAGCACGTTGTGCTTTGTGTTTAAACATAATTAAAGCTCAAAGAGATAGTTAGAGATAATTAGAGATAATAATCAGATTCAGTTGTTGCCGTGGTGATATATTTATATTTGTGCTTCACGTGTCACAAAGGCGTTTGACACATGTGTGTCTGGTGCTGAGGAGCTGTCCGGTGCTGAAGTCCAAACTCATGTAAAGTGACACACTTCACACACTGAGGCACGAGTCAGGTCTGTGGAGAGGCAAAGCATCGTGTTCAGAGCAACAAAAACACAACAGACTTTTATTTGAGTCTGAATTTGCTCTAAAGTGACGTTTATCAAACTGAAGCACAAAAGTTTCACACGGATCTCGCTCACGTTCAGGCGTTTCCCGCTCGACATAAAGCGATCTCGCTCAAGTTCAGGCGTTTCCCGCTCGACATAAAGCGATCTCGCTCACGTTCAGGCGTTTCCCGCTGGACACAAAGCGATCTCGCTCACGTTCAGGCGTTTCCCGCTGGACACAAAGCGATCTCGCTCACGTTCAGGCGTTTCCCGCTGGACATAAAGCGATCTCGCTCACGTTCAGGCGTTTCCCGCTGGACACAAAGCGATCTCGCTCACGTTCAGGCGTTTCCCGCTGGACACAAAGCGATCTCGCTCACGTTCAGGCGTTTCCCGCTGGACACAAAGCGATCTCGCTCACGTTCAGGCGTTTCCCGCTGGACACAAAGCGATCTCGCTCACGTTCAGGCGTTTCCCGCTGGACACAAAGCGATCTCGCTCACGTTCAGGCGTTTCCCGCTGGACATAAAGCGATCTCGCTCACGTTCAGGCGTTTCCCGCTGGACACAAAGCGATCTCGCTCACGTTCAGGCGTTTCCCGCTGGACACAAAGCGATCTCGCTCACGTTCAGGCGTTTCCCGCTGGACACAAAGCGATCTCGCTCACGTTCAGGCGTTTCCCGCTGGACACAAAGCGATCTCGCTCACGTTCAGGCGTTTCCCGCTGGACACAAAGCGATCTCGCTCACGTTCAGGCGTTTCCCGCTGGACACAAAGCGATCTCGCTCACGTTCAGGCGTTTCCCGCTGGACACAAAGCGATCTCGCTCACGTTCAGGCGTTTCCCGCTGGACATAAAGCGATCTCGCTCACGTTCAGGCGTTTCCCGCTGGACACAAAGCGATCTCGCTCACGTTCAGGCGTTTCCCGCTGAACACAAAGCGATCTCGCTCACGTTCAGGCCTTTCCCGCTGGACACAAAGCGATCTCGCTTACGTTCAGGCGTTTCCCGCTGGACACAAAGCGATCTCGCTCACGTTCAGGCGTTTCCCGCTGGACACAAAGCGATCTCGCTCACGTTCAGGCGTTTCCCGCTGGACACAAAGCGATCTCGCTCACGTTCAGGCGTTTCCCGCTGGACACAAAGCGATCTCGCTCACGTTCAGGCGTTTCCCGCTGGACACAAAACGATCTCGCTCACGTTCAGGCGTTTCCCGCTCGACATAAAGCGATCTCGCTCACGTTCAGGCGTTTCCCGCTGGACACAAAGCGATCTCGCTCACGTTCAGGCGTTTCCCGCTGGACACAAAGCGATCTCGCTTACGTTCAGGCGTTTCCCGCTGGACACAAAGCGATCTCGCTCACGTTCAGGCGTTTCTCGCTCGACACAAAGCGATCTCGCTCACGTTCAGGCGTTTCTCGCTCGACACAAAGCGATCTCGCTCACGTTCAGGCGTTTCCCGCTCGACACAAAGCGATCTCGCTCACGTTCAGGCGTTTCCCTCTCGACATAAAGCGATCTCGCTCACGTTCAGGCGTTTCCCGCTGGACACAAAGCGATCTCGCTCACGTTCAGGCGTTTCCCGCTGGACACAAAGCGATCTCGCTCACGTTCAGGCGTTTCCCGCTGGACACAAAACGATCTCGCTCACGTTCAGGCGTTTCCCGCTGGACACAAAACGATCTCGCTCACGTTCAGGCGTTTCCCGCTGGACACAAAGCGATCTCGCTCACGTTCAGGCGTTTCCCGCTCGACATAAAGCGATCTCGCTCACGTTCAGGCGTTTCCCGCTGGACACAAAGCGATCTCGCTCACGTTCAGGCGTTTCCCGCTGGACAAAAGCGATCTCGCTCACGTTTAGGCGTTTCCCGCTCGACATAAAGCGATCTCGCTCACGTTCAGGCGTTTCCCGCTGGACACAAAGCAATCTCGCTCACGTTCAGGCGTTTCCCGCTGGACACAAAGCGATCTCGCTCACGTTCAGGCGTTTCCCGCTGGACACAAAGCGATCTCGCTCACGTTTAGGCGTTTCCCGCTCGACATAAAGCGATCTCGCTCACGTTCAGGCGTTTCCCGCTGGACACAAAGCAATCTCGCTCACGTTCAGGCGTTTCCCGCTGGACACAAAGCGATCTCGCTTACGTTCAGGCGTTTCCCGCTGGACACAAAGCAATCTCGCTCACGTTCAGGCGTTTCCCGCTGAACACAAAGCGATCTCGCTCACGTTCAGGCGTTTCCCGCTCAACACAAAGCGATCTCGCTCACGTTCAGGCGTTTCCCGCTCGACACAAAGCGATCTCGCTTACGTTCAGGCGTTTCCCGCTGGACACAAAGCGATCTCGCTCACGTTCAGGCGTTTCCCGCTCGACACAAAGCGATCTCGCTCACGTTCAGGCGTTTCCCGCTGGACACAAAGCGATCTCGCTCACGTTCAGGCGTTTCCCGCTCGACATAAAGCGATCTCGCTCACGTTCAGGCGTTTCCCGCTGGACACAAAGCGATCTCGCTCACGTTCAGGCGTTTCCCGCTGGACACAAAGCGATCTCGCTCACGTTCAGGCGTTTCCCGCTCGACATAAAGCGATCTCGCTCACGTTCAGGCGTTTCCCGCTCGACATAAAGCGATCTCGCTCACGTTCAGGCGTTTCCCGCTGGACACAAAACGATCTCGCTCACGTTCAGGCGTTTCCCGCTCGACATAAAGCGATCTCGCTCACGTTCAGGCGTTTCCCGCTGGACACAAAGCGATCTCGCTCACGTTCAGGCGTTTCGCGCTTGACATAAAGCGATCTCGCTTATGTTCAGGCGTTTCCCGCTGGACACAAAGCGATCTCGCTCACGTTCAGGCGTTTCTCGCTCGACACAAAGCGATCTCGCTCACGTTCAGGCGTTTCCCGCTCGACACAAAGCGATCTCGCTCACGTTTAGGCGTTTCCCGCTGGACACAAAGCGATCTCGCTCACGTTCAGGCGTTTCCCGCTGGACAAAAGCGATCTCGCTCACGTTTAGGCGTTTCCCGCTCGACATAAAGCGATCTCGCTCACGTTCAGGCGTTTCCCGCTGGACACAAAGCAATCTCGCTCACGTTCAGGCGTTTCCCGCTGGACACAAAGCGATCTCGCTCACGTTCAGGCGTTTCCCGCTGGACACAAAGCGATCTCGCTCACGTTTAGGCGTTTCCCGCTCGACATAAAGCGATCTCGCTCACGTTCAGGCGTTTCCCGCTGGACACAAAGCAATCTCGCTCACGTTCAGGCGTTTCCCGCTGAACACAAAGCGATCTCGCTCACGTTCAGGCGTTTCCCGCTCAACACAAAGCGATCTCGCTCACGTTCAGGCGTTTCCCGCTCGACACAAAGCGATCTCGCTTACGTTCAGGCGTTTCCCGCTGGACAAAAGCGATCTCGCTCACGTTCAGGTGTTTCTCGCTCGACAAAAAGCGATCTCGCTCACGTTCAGGCGTTTCCCGCTCAACACAAAGCGATCTCGCTCACGTTCAGGCGTTTCCCGCTGGACACAAAGCGATCTCGCTCACGTTCAGGCGTTTCCCGCTCGACACAAAGCGATCTCGCTCACGTTTAGGCGTTTCCCGCTCGACATAAAGCGATCTCGCTCACGTTCAGGCGTTTCCCGCTCGACATAAAGCGATCTCGCTCACGTTCAGGCGTTTCCCGCTGGACACAAAGCGATCTCGCTCACGTTCAGGCGTTTCCCGCTGGACACAAAGCGATCTCGCTCACGTTCAGGCGTTTCCCGCTCGACATAAAGCGATCTCGCTCACGTTCAGGCGTTTCCCGCTGGACACAAAGCGATCTCGCTCACGTTCAGGCGTTTCCCGCTCGACATAAAGCGATCTCGCTCACGTTCAGGCGTTTCCCGCTCGACATAAAGCGATCTCGCTCACGTTCAGGCGTTTCCCGCTGGACATAAAGCGATCTCGCTCACGTTCAGGCGTTTCCCGCTGGACACAAAGCGATCTCGCTCACGTTCAGGCGTTTCTCGCTCGACACAAAGCGATCTCGCTCACGTTCAGGCGTTTCCCGCTCGACACAAAGCGATCTCGCTCACGTTTAGGCGTTTCCCGCTGGACACAAAGCGATCTCGCTCACGTTCAGGCGTTTCCCGCTGGACAAAAGCGATCTCGCTCACGTTCAGGTGTTTCTCGCTCGACAAAAAGCGATCTCGCTCACGTTCAGGCGTTTCCCGCTCAACACAAAGCGATCTCGCTCACGTTCAGGCGTTTCCCGCTGGACACAAAGCGATCTCGCTCACGTTCAGGCGTTTCCCGCTGGACACAAAGCGATCTCGCTCACGTTTAGGCGTTTCCCGCTCGACATAAAGCGATCTCGCTCACGTTCAGCCGTTTCCCGCTGGACACAAAGCGATCTCGCTCACGTTCAGGCGTTTCCCGCTGGACACAAAGCGATCTCGCTCACGTTCAGGCGTTTCCCGCTCGACATAAAGCGATCTCGCTCACGTTCAGGCGTTTCCCGCTGGACACAAAGCGATCTCGCTCACGTTCAGGCGTTTCCCGCTCGACATAAAGCGATCTCGCTCACGTTCAGGCGTTTCCCGCTCGACATAAAGCGATCTCGCTCACGTTCAGGCGTTTCCCGCTGGACATAAAGCGATCTCGCTCACGTTCAGGCGTTTCCCGCTGGACACAAAGCGATCTCGCTCACGTTCAGGCGTTTCCCGCTGGACACAAAACGATCTCGCTCACGTTCAGGCGTTTCCCGCTGGACACAAAACGATCTCGCTCACGTTCAGGCGTTTCCCGCTGGACACAAAGCGATCTCGCTCACGTTCAGGCGTTTCCCGCTCGACATAAAGCGATCTCGCTCACGTTCAGGCGTTTCCCGCTGGACACAAAGCGATCTCGCTCACGTTCAGGCGTTTCCCGCTGGACACAAAGCGATCTCGCTCACGTTCAGGCGTTTCCCGCTCGACATAAAGCGATCTCGCTCACGTTCAGGCGTTTCCCGCTCGACATAAAGCGATCTCGCTCACGTTCAGGCGTTTCCCGCTCGACATAAAGCAATCTCGCTCACGTTCAGGCGTTTCCCGCTGGACACAAAGCGATCTCGCTCACGTTCAGGCGTTTCACGCTTGACATAAAGCGATCTCGCTTATGTTCAGGCGTTTCCCGCTGGACACAAAGCGATCTCGCTCACGTTCAGGCGTTTCTCGCTCGACACAAAGCGATCTCGCTCACGTTCAGGCGTTTCCCGCTCAACACAAAGCGATCTCGCTCATGTTCAGGCGTTTCCCGCTCGACACAAAGCGATCTCGCTCACGTTTAGGCGTTTCCCGCTGGACACAAAGCGATCTCGCTCACGTTCAGGCGTTTCCCGCTGGACAAAAGCGATCTCGCTCACGTTTAGGCGTTTCCCGCTCGACATAAAGCGATCTCGCTCACGTTCAGGCGTTTCCCGCTGGACACAAAGCAATCTCGCTCACGTTCAGGCGTTTCCCGCTGGACACAAAGCGATCTCGCTCACGTTCAGGCGTTTCCCGCTGGACACAAAGCGATCTCGCTCACGTTTAGGCGTTTCCCGCTCGACATAAAGCGATCTCGCTCACGTTCAGGCGTTTCCCGCTGGACACAAAGCAATCTCGCTCACGTTCAGGCGTTTTTCGCTGGACACAAAGCGATCTCGCTTACGTTCAGGCGTTTCCCGCTGGACACAAAGCAATCTCGCTCACGTTCAGGCGTTTCCCGCTCGACATAAAGCGATCTCGCTCACGTTCAGGCGTTTCCCGCTCAACACAAAGCGATCTCGCTCACGTTCAGGCGTTTCCCGCTCGACACAAAGCGATCTCGCTTACGTTCAGGCGTTTCCCGCTGGACAAAAGCGATCTCGCTCACGTTCAGGTGTTTCTCGCTCGAAAAAAAGCGATCTCGCTCACGTTCAGGCGTTTCCCGCTCAACACAAAGCGATCTCGCTCACGTTCAGGCGTTTCCCGCTGGACACAAAGCGATCTCGCTCACGTTCAGGCGTTTCCCGCTCGACACAAAGCGATCTCGCTCACGTTTAGGCGTTTCCCGCTCGACATAAAGCGATCTCGCTCACGTTCAGGCGTTTCCCGCTCGACATAAAGCGATCTCGCTCACGTTCAGGCGTTTCCCGCTCAACACAAAGCGATCTCGCTCACGTTTAGGCGTTTCCCGCTCGACATAAAGCGATCTCGCTCACGTTCAGGCGTTTCCCGCTCGACATAAAGCGATCTCGCTCACGTTCAGGCGTTTCCCGCTGGACACAAAGCGATCTCGCTCACGTTCAGGCGTTTCCCGCTGGACACAAAGCGATCTCGCTCACGTTCAGGCGTTTCCCGCTCGACATAAAGCGATCTCGCTCACGTTCAGGCATTTCCCGCTGGACACAAAGCGATCTCGCTCACGTTCAGGCGTTTCCCGCTCGACATAAAGCGATCTCGCTCACGTTCAGGCGTTTCCCGCTCGACATAAAGCGATCTCGCTCACGTTCAGGCGTTTCCCGCTGGACATAAAGCGATCTCGCTCACGTTCAGGCGTTTCCCGCTCGACACAAAGCGATCTCGCTCACGTTCAGGCGTTTCCCGCTGGACATAAAGCGATCTCGCTCACGTTCAGGCGTTTCCCGCTGGACACAAAGCGATCTCGCTCACGTTCAGGCGTTTCCCGCTGGACACAAAGCGATCTCGCTTACGTTCAGGCGTTTCCCGCTGGACACAAAGCAATCTCGCTCACGTTCAGGCGTTTCCCGCTGGACACAAAGCGATCTCGCTCACGTTCAGGCGTTTCCCGCTGGACACAAAGCGATCTCGCTCACGTTCAGGCGTTTCCCGCTGGACACAAAGCGATCTCGCTCACGTTTAGGCGTTTCCCGCTGGACACAAAGCGATCTCGCTCCCGTTCAGGCGTTTCCCGCTGGACACAAAGCGATCTCGCTCACGTTTAGGCGTTTCCCGCTCGACATAAAGCGATCTCGCTCACGTTCAGGCGTTTCCCGCTGGACACAAAGCGATCTCGCTCACGTTCAGGCGTTTCCCGCTGGACACAAAGCGATCTCGCTCACGTTCAGGCGTTTCCCGCTGGACACAAAGCGATCTCGCTCAAGTTTAGGCGTTTCCCGCTCGACATAAAGCGATCTCGCTCACGTTCAGGCGTTTCCCGCTGGACACAAAGCAATCTCGCTCACGTTCAGGCGTTTCCCGCTGGACACAAAGCGATCTCGCTTACGTTCAGGCGTTTCCCGCTGGACACAAAGCAATCTCGCTCACGTTCAGGCGTTTCCCGCTGGACACAAAGCGATCTCGCTCACGTTCAGGCGTTTCCCGCTGGACACAAAGCGATCTCGCTCACGTTTAGGCGTTTCCCGCTCGACATAAAGCGATCTCGCTCACGTTCAGGCGTTTCCCGCTGGACACAAAGCAATCTCGCTCACGTTCAGGCGTTTCCCGCTGGACACAAAGCGATCTCGCTCACGTTTAGGCGTTTCCCGCTCGACATAAAGCAATCTCGCTCACGTTCAGGCGTTTCCCGCTGGACACAAAGCAATCTCGCTCACGTTCAGGCGTTTCCCGCTGGACACAAAGCGATCTCGCTCACGTTCAGGCGTTTCCCGCTGGACACAAAGCGATCTCGCTCACGTTCAGGCGTTTCCCGCTGGACACAAAGCGATCTCGCTCACGTTCAGGCGTTTCCCGCTGGACACAAAGCGATCTCGCTCAGGTTCAGGCGTTTCTCGCTCGACACAAAGCGATCTCGCGCACGTTCAGGCGTTTCCCGCTCAACACAAAGCGATCTCGCTCACGTTCAGGCGTTTCCCGCTCGACATAAAGCGATCTCGCTCACGTTCAGGCGTTTCCCGCTGGACACAAAGCGATCTCGCTCACGTTCAGGCGTTTCCCGCTGGACACAAAGCAATCTCGCTCACGTTCAGGCGTTTCCCGCTGGACACAAAGCGATCTCGCTCACGTTCAGGCGTTTCCCGCTGGACACAAAGCGATCTCGCTCACGTTTAGGCGTTTCCCGCTCGACATAAAGCGATCTCGCTCACGTTCAGGCGTTTCCCGCTGGACACAAAGCAATCTCGCTCACGTTCAGGCGTTTTTCGCTGGACACAAAGCGATCTCGCTTACGTTCAGGCGTTTCCCGCTGGACACAAAGCAATCTCGCTCACGTTCAGGCGTTTCCCGCTCGACATAAAGCGATCTCGCTCACGTTCAGGCGTTTCCCGCTCAACACAAAGCGATTTCGCTCACGTTCAGGCGTTTCCCGCTCGACACAAAGCGATCTCGCTTACGTTCAGGCGTTTCCCGCTGGACAAAAGCGATCTCGCTCACGTTCAGGTGTTTCTCGCTCGAAAAAAAGCGATCTCGCTCACGTTCAGGCGTTTCCCGCTCAACACAAAGCGATCTCGCTCACGTTCAGGCGTTTCCCGCTGGACACAAAGCGATCTCGCTCACGTTCAGGCGTTTCCCGCTCGACACAAAGCGATCTCGCTCACGTTTAGGCGTTTCCCGCTCGACATAAAGCGATCTCGCTCACGTTCAGGCGTTTCCCGCTCGACATAAAGCGATCTCGCTCACGTTCAGGCGTTTCCCGCTCAACACAAAGCGATCTCGCTCACGTTTAGGCGTTTCCCGCTCGACATAAAGCGATCTCGCTCACGTTCAGGCGTTTCCCGCTCGACATAAAGCGATCTCGCTCACGTTCAGGCGTTTCCCGCTGGACACAAAGCGATCTCGCTCACGTTCAGGCGTTTCCCGCTGGACACAAAGCGATCTCGCTCACGTTCAGGCGTTTCCCGCTCGACATAAAGCGATCTCGCTCACGTTCAGGCATTTCCCGCTGGACACAAAGCGATCTCGCTCACGTTCAGGCGTTTCCCGCTCGACATAAAGCGATCTCGCTCACGTTCAGGCGTTTCCCGCTCGACATAAAGCGATCTCGCTCACGTTCAGGCGTTTCCCGCTGGACATAAAGCGATCTCGCTCACGTTCAGGCGTTTCCCGCTCGACACAAAGCGATCTCGCTCACGTTCAGGCGTTTCCCGCTGGACATAAAGCGATCTCGCTCACGTTCAGGCGTTTCCCGCTGGACACAAAGCGATCTCGCTCACGTTCAGGCGTTTCCCGCTGGACACAAAGCGATCTCGCTTACGTTCAGGCGTTTCCCGCTGGACACAAAGCGATCTCGCTCACGTTCAGGCGTTTCCCGCTGGACACAAAGCGATCTCGCTCACGTTCAGGCGTTTCCCGCTGGACACAAAGCGATCTCGCTCACGTTCAGGCGTTTCCCGCTGGACACAAAGCGATCTCGCTCACGTTTAGGCATTTCCCGCTGGACACAAAGCGATCTCGCTCCCGTTCAGGCGTTTCCCGCTGGACACAAAGCGATCTCGCTCACGTTTAGGCGTTTCCCGCTCGACATAAAGCGATCTCGCTCACGTTCAGGCGTTTCCCGCTGGACACAAAGCGATCTCGCTCACGTTCAGGCGTTTCCCGCTGGACACAAAGCGATCTCGCTCACGTTCAGGCGTTTCCCGCTGGACACAAAGCGATCTCGCTCAAGTTTAGGCGTTTCCCGCTCGACATAAAGCGATCTCGCTCACGTTCAGGCTTTTCCCGCTGGACACAAAGCAATCTCGCTCACGTTCAGGCGTTTCCCGCTGGACACAAAGCGATCTCGCTTACGTTCAGGCGTTTCCCGCTGGACACAAAGCAATCTCGCTCACGTTCAGGCGTTTCCCGCTGAACACAAAGCGATCTCGCTCACGTTCAGGCGTTTCCCGCTCAACACAAAGCGATCTCGCTCACGTTCAGGCGTTTCCCGCTCGACACAAAGCGATCTCGCTTACGTTCAGGCGTTTCCCGCTGGACACAAAGCGATCTCGCTCACGTTCAGGTGTTTCTCGCTCGACACAAAGCGATCTCGCTCACGTTCAGGCGTTTCCCGCTCAACACAAAGCGATCTCGCTCACGTTCAGGCGTTTTCCGCTGGACACAAAGCGATCTCGCTCACGTTCAGGCGTTTCCCGCTCGACACAAAGCGATCTCGCTCACGTTTAGGCGTTTCCCGCTCGACATAAAGCGATCTCGCTCACGTTCAGGCGTTTCCCGCTCGACATAAAGCGATCTCGCTCACGTTCAGGCGTTTCCCGCTGGACACAAAGCGATCTCGCTCACGTTCAGGCGTTTCCCGCTGGACACAAAGCGATCTCGCTCACGTTCAGGCGTTTCCCGCTCGACATAAAGCGATCTCGCTCACGTTCAGGCGTTTCCCGCTGGACACAAAGCGATCTCGCTCACGTTCAGGCGTTTCCCGCTCGACATAAAGCGATCTCGCTCACGTTCAGGCGTTTCCCGCTCGACATAAAGCGATCTCGCTCACGTTCAGGCGTTTCCCGCTGGACATAAAGCGATCTCGCTCACGTTCAGGCGTTTCCCGCTCGACACAAAGCGATCTCGCTCACGTTCAGGCGTTTCCCGCTGGACACAAAGCGATCTCGCTCACGTTCAGGCGTTTCCCGCTGGACACAAAGCGATCTCGCTCACGTTTAGGCGTTTCCCGCTCGACATAAAGCGATCTCGCTCACGTTCAGGCGTTTCCCGCTGGACACAAAGCAATCTCGCTCACGTTCAGGCGTTTCCCGCTGGACACAAAGCGATCTCGCTCACGTTCAGGCGTTTCCCGCTGGACACAAAGCGATCTCGCTCACGTTTAGGCGTTTCCCGCTCGACATAAAGCGATCTCGCTCACGTTCAGGCGTTTCCCGCTGGACACAAAGCAATCTCGCTCACGTTCAGGCGTTTCCCGCTGGACACAAAGCGATCTCGCTCACGTTTAGGCGTTTCCCGCTCGACATAAAGCAATCTCGCTCACGTTCAGGCGTTTCCCGCTGGACACAAAGCAATCTCGCTCACGTTCAGGCGTTTCCCGCTGGACACAAAGCGATCTCGCTCACGTTCAGGCGTTTCCCGCTGGACACAAAGCGATCTCGCTCACGTTCAGGCGTTTCCCGCTGGACACAAAGCGATCTCGCTCACGTTCAGGCGTTTCCCGCTGGACACAAAGCGATCTCGCTCAGGTTCAGGCGTTTCTCGCTCGACACAAAGCGATCTCGCGCACGTTCAGGCGTTTCCCGCTCAACACAAAGCGATCTCGCTCACGTTCAGGCGTTTCCCGCTCGACATAAAGCGATCTCGCTCACGTTCAGGCGTTTCCCGCTGGACACAAAGCGATCTCGCTCACGTTCAGGCGTTTCCCGCTCGACACAAAGCGATCTCGCTCACGTTCAGGCGTTTCCCGCTCGACATAAAGCGATCTCGCTCACGTTCAGGCGTTTCCCGCTGGACACAAAACGATCTCGCTCACGTTCAGGCGTTTCCCGCTGGACACAAAACGATCTCGCTCACGTTCAGGCGTTTCCCGCTCGACATAAAGCGATCTCGCTTACGTTCAGGTGTTTCTCGCTCGACATAAAGCGATCTCGCTCATGTTCAGGCGTTTCCCGCTGGACACAAAGCGATCTCGCTCACGTTCAGGCAATTCCCGCTCGACATAAAGCGATCTCGCTCACGTTCAGGCGTTTCCCGCTCGACATAAAGCGATCTCGCTCACGTTCAGGCGTTTCCCGCTGGACACAAAGCGATCTCGCTCACGTTCAGGCGTTTCCCGCTCGACACAAAGCGATCTCGCTCACGTTCAGGCGTTTCCCGCTGGACACAAAGCGATCTCGCTCACGTTTAGGCGTTTCCCGCTGGACACAAAGCGATCTCGCTCACGTTCAGGCGTTTCCCGCTGGACACAAAGCGATCTCGCTCACGTTTAGGCGTTTCCCGCTCGACATAAAGCGATCTCGCTCACGTTCAGGCGTTTCCCGCTCGACACAAAGCGATCTCGCTCACGTTCAGGCGTTTCCCGCTGGACACAAAGCGATCTCGCTCACGTTCAGGCGTTTCCCGCTGGACACAAAGCGATCTCGCTCACGTTTAGGCGTTTCCCGCTCGACATAAAGCGATCTCGCTCACGTTCAGGCGTTTCCCGCTGGACACAAAGCAATCTCGCTCACGTTCAGGCGTTTCCCGCTGGACACAAAGCGATCTCGCTCACGTTCAGGCGTTTCCCGCTGGACACAAAGCGATCTCGCTCACGTTCAGGCGTTTCCCGCTGGACACAAAGCGATCTCGCTCACGTTCAGGCGTTTCCCGCTGGACACAAAGCGATCTCGCTCACGTTTAGGCGTTTCCCGCTCGACATAAAGCGATCTCGCTTACGTTCAGGCGTTTCCCGCTCGACATAAAGCGATCTCGCTCACAATCAGGCGTTTCCCGCTGGACACAAAGCGATCTCGCTCACGTTTAGGCGTTTCCCGCTCGACATAAAGCAATCTCGCTCACGTTCAGGCGTTTCCCGCTGGACACAAAGCGATCTCGCTTACGTTCAGGCGTTTCCCGCTGGACACAAAGCAATCTCGCTCACGTTCAGAAGTTTCCCGCTGGACACAAAGCGATCTCGCTCACGTTCAGGCGTTTCCCGCTGGACACAAAGCGATCTCGCTCACGTTCAGGCGTTTCCCGCTGGACACAAAGCGATCTCGCTCACGTTCAGGCGTTTCCCGCTGGACACAAAGCGATCTCGCTCACGTTCAGGCGTTTCCCGCTGGACACAAAGCGATCTCGCTCACGTTCAGGCGTTTCCCGCTGGACA